>NW_022164142.1:0-80891 GCF_008728515.1 Papio anubis
TCGGCTCACTGCAATCTCTGCCTCCCGGGTTCAAGCAACTTGACTGCCTCAGCCTCCCAAACAGCTGGGACACCATGCCTGGCTAATTTTTGTATTTTTAGTAGAGATGGGGTTTCACTATGTTGCCCAGGCTGGTCTCGAACGCCTGACCTCGGGTGATCCAACTGCCTCAGCCTCCCAAAGTACTGGGATTACAGACGTGAGCCACCACACCCAGCCAGAAGTCCTTTATCAATTATGTGTTTGGCAAATGTTTTTTCCTAGACTGTAGCTTGTCCTTTTATTCTCTTAAAAGTGTATTTTGAAGAGCCATTCTTAATTTTGATGAGGTTTTATAGTTCATTTTTTTCTTTTATGTATTGTATTTTTGATATTATATCTAAGAAAGAGTTAACCAAATGCAATGTCAGAAAGATTTTCTCCTGTTTTTCCTTCTAGACATGTTACAGTTTTAGACTTTACATTGAGGTCTCTGATCCATTTGGAGTAAATTTTTGTAGGTAATTTTGGTATGTGGTGTGAAATATGGGTTGAAGTTCATTTTTTTCTGTTTGGATATCCAATTGTTCCAACACCATTGGTTGAAAAGGCTAGCCTTTCTCCACAAAATTAACTTTGTGCCTTCATTGGAAAATAAATGGACCATTTCTGGACTCTCTCTCTCTCTCTATATATATATATATAGAGAGAGAGAGAGAGCCAAGCTCTCATTGTGTTGCCCAGGCTGGTCTTGAACTTTTAGGCTCAAGCAGTCAGCCTGCTTCAGCCTCCTAAAGTTCTGGGATTACAGGTGTGAGCCCCTGCGCCTGGCCTGGACTCTTTATTCTGTCCATTGCTCTATTTGTCTGTCTTTATGCCAATACCATACTGTAGTTTTATAATAAGGCTTGACCATGATCATAACACTGCACTACAGCCTGGGCAATAGAGTAAGACCCTGTCTCAAAAAAAATAATAATAAAAATAAAACAAAAATATATAAGGCTTGAAGTCAGAGAGCCTAAGTCCTCCAACTTTTTCTTTCCAAAGTTGTTTTAGGCTATTCTAGGTCTTTGAATTGTCATACAAATATTAGAATTAGTTTATTAATTTGTACCAAAAAAGCCTACTAGGATTTTGAATGGGTTTAAGTCTGTCCATCAATTTAGGAAGAATTGACATCATAACCATATGAAGCCTTCTGGTCCACACACATGACAGATCTTTCTATTTAAATTTCTATTTTATCTATTTTAAAATTTCTCTCAGCAATAGTAGTTTTTTTCCTCAGTCTTTTTTTTTTTTTTTTCTTCTTTGTTTTATTTTGGATACTTTCTATTGCCATGTCTTCAACTTCACTAATATTTTCTTCTACAGGGTCTAATTTGCATTGTTATGAATGGAATGTTTGTGTCCCCCTCAAATTCGTGTGTTGAAGCCCTAACCAAATACCAATGTGTGATATTTGGGAATGGGGACTTTGGGAGGTAATTAGAGCTAGATGAGGTCATGAGGATGGGGTCTTCATAGTGAACTTTGTATCTTTATAATAACAGACACCAGAGAGCTTGTGCCGTCTCTCTCTCCACATGTACACACCAAGGAAAGGCCATGTGAGGGCAGAGCCAGAAGCCAGTCTGCAAGCCAGGAAGATAGTCCTCACCAGAACCCAACCATGCTGGTGCCTGGTCTTGGACTTCCAGCCTCCAGAACTGTGAGAAAGTAAGTGTGTAAGCCACCCAGAGTATTATTTTGTTATGGCATCCTGAGCTAAGATATGTTCTTAATCCCATCTTGCATCAAGAGGGGATCAATATTTTGCATCTCAGACATTATAGTTTTCATCTCTAGAAGTTCAGCTTAGGTTTTTTTTGTTGTTGTTGTTTGTTTTTAAGTATCATTCATGTCTCGACTAAATGTGTTGAATCTTTTTTCTAGTTTCTTGAACACATAGAATACAATTATAATAACTTAAAATGTTCTAATCCACTAATTCCATTATCTGTGTTATTTCTGGTTTGGTTTCAATTGATTAATTGCTCCCCTTCATTTTGGATCATATTTTCCTGTCTCTTTGCATGGATATTGCCTCCTTCTTCTTCTTCTATTTTTTTTTTTTTAATTGCATGCCAGAGTGCTAAAAATGTTTGTGCTTTTACAAATATTCTTGATCTTTTTTTTCTAGGACACAGCTAATTTACTTGGAAACATTTTTATCGTTTTGAGACTTCTTTTTAAGCTTTGCTAGATGGGGCTGGGCGCGGTGGCTCATGCCTGTAATCCCAACACTTTGGTAGGCTGAAGTGGGTGGATCGCTTGAGGCCAGGAGTTTGAGACCAGCCTGGACAACATGGTGAAAACCCGGTCTCTACTAAAAATACAAAAATTAGCCAGGCATGGTGGCACACGCCTCTAATCCCAGCTACTTGGGAGGTTGAGGTGGGAGAATTGCTTGAACCAGGAAGCGGAGGTTGCAGTGAGCTGAGATCATGACACTGCCCTCCAGCCTGGGCAACAGAGTGAGACCCTGTCTCAAAGGAAAAATTAAAAAAGAAAAGGGTTTTGTTAGATGGGACCAGAGTGGTGTAAGTCCAGAGCTCATTTTGCCCTAATACTGAGGTAAAACCCTTCTGGGATCTGAGTTGATACTACATGAATTATGAAATTTTCTATTGCCTCTGTTGGGATCAGGAACTACCCAGCCTTGCATGAGCTCTGGAAATTGTTCCCTTTAATCCTTTTGGTTGGTTCTTTCCCTGGCCTGGGGTTGTTTGCTTGCATGCACACGCTCAGCTGAAGACTTAAGGGAGCCCTCTGCACGTCTCAGGGCACTATTTGCATGGCCTTCTGCTGCCTGTGCTCCATCCTTCACACTCTAGCCACATTGGCACCCCTCCTTCCCAGCTCCATCTCTTGAAGGTCAATGGACTCCCTTTGCCGGAGTGTTCCTGTGCCAATGCCTGGAAGGTTTCTCCAGGCAGTCAGCTGAGCAATTATAGGACACACTTCATCTCTTTCCCACAGCATGGGGATCGCTGTCCTTCAAGACCTCATGGCCAGTGTCTGGAACACCATTGCTTTATGGATTTTGAGTGTTTTCGGAGTCATTTCAGGTAAGAGGGTAAGATCAGTCTGTGTTTACTCAATCTTGTCTAGAAGATGAAATCTATTAGATTTTTGTGGATACACATATATATGTATATTTATATTTAAACACATATATATGTTATATATATGTTTGCTTTTACGTTTTTGAGGAATAAATGTATATATAAATAATGGTATGGAAGGGCTTGATTGAAAAGTAGAAGTCTTCTTCTGTGCGCCATTCCCCTACTCCACACCTGCCTGACCCCCAGAGGTTTCTCACTCTGGCGCTGTTTGTTGTGTACCCTCCCAGAAGTGTTTGGGTGTACAATTCCATATATATCTGCTTAGGTGGTATCACACTTGGTTTCTTGGTTTCTTCACTTTATGTATCTTTTTTTGTTTGTTTGGTTCTTTTTTTTTTTTTTTTTTTTGAGACAGGGTCTTGGTTTGTCACCTGGGCTGGAGTGCAGTGGTATGATCATGGCTCACTGTAGCCTCCACTTCCTTTGCAGCTTCCACTTCCTGGGCTCAAGTGATCCTCCTACCTCAGCCTCGCAAGTAGTTGGGACTATAGGCGTGCACCACCACGCCTGGCTACATTTTTTATTTTTTGTAGAGGTAGAGTCTCACTATGTTGTCTCAAACTTTTGGCCTTAAGTGATCCTCCCACCTCAGCCTCCCAAAGTATGTGAGCCACTGTGCCCAGCCACCTAATACAAAAGCTTTCCTTATCAGCCAATACTGGTCTGACTTACTGGGTTTTTTTTGGTTGTTGTTTTTGTTTGTTTGTTTGTTTGTTTTGAGATGGAGTCTCCCTCTGTTGCTCAGGCTGGAGTGCAATGGTGCAATCTGAGCGTAATGTAACCTCTGCCTGCCGGGTTCAAGCAATTCTTCTGCCTCAGCCTCCCGAGTAGCTGGAATAATGGGTGCGTGCCACCACAACTGTCTAACTTTTGTATTTTTGGTGGAGACGGGGTTTTGCCATGTTGGCCAGGCTGGTCTCGAACTCCTGGCCTCAAGTGATCCACCCGCCTCGACCTCCCAAAGTGCTGGATTACAGGCGTGAGTCACTGTGCCCGGCCACTTAATACGAAAGCTTTCCTTATCAGCCAATACTGGTCTGCCTTACTCTTTCTATGTTGCTGAGCTTTCTGTAGAATGGGTGTTCTATATTTTGTTTAGCTGTCTCTTACTTGGGGATATTTGGTCAGTTCTACTTTTTCACTGCTTGCAGTCAATACAGCAATGAACGCGGTTCTGCATGTGTTTTTAGCACACGTGCATGTGTCTGCAGGTAGATTTCCTGAAAGATTATTCGATCACTGGATGCCAACCAGGGCCAGTGCTCTAAACACCAAAAAGATTTCTTCTGAAATTGAAAGTGAAAAACAAAATGCTTTGCTATAAATTACATTTTAGGTTTCGAAGGGTACAAATTGATAGCTGGGCATGGTGGCAGGCGCCTGTAGTCCCAGCTACTGGGAAGGCTGAGGCAGGAGAATCACTTAAACCTGGGAGGCACAGGTTCCAGTGAGCTGAGATTGCGCCACTGCACTCCAGCCTGGGTGACAGAGCAAGTCTCTGTCTCAAAAAAAAAAAAAAAAAAAAATGAGGATACAGATTGAGATGGATGCTGAATTGTAAGCAGAGCAGGTTCTTTCTGGGTTTTCTCTGTCTCTTTGTGTGTATGTGTGTGTGTGCCTGCATTTCCCCGTTTCCTAAGCACTGCTTAGAGCCACGTCCAGTCACAAATTTTGGCTTCGAGGAAGGCAAAGGTTAGACAAGATTCCTGCCTGCACCAGCAAGGGTGCACCAGTGGGAGCGCCCTGTTGTCTTGAGTGGCACTGGCGGCCCATTTGATCTGAGGGATTCTCCTTTCTTCCCCTCCTCCGCCTCCATGGGTATCCCATGTTGCCTCCAGCTTGCGGGGATCTGGGGCTAGGTGAACAGGGACGAGGGAGGCTGTGTAGCTCCTCCTGGGCTGGTTGGAGGGTGCTGAGTGCCCACTGCAGGCAGGCCCTGAGTTGGGGCCAGGTGGGGACATGGCCGGGGGATGACACTATGAAGTTCTCAACTCAGGAGACTCTGCCATGACAGGGGCTCAAAACCCAACAGATGCCATTGCTGCCGCTACCACCTTCTATGCTGAGCCCTTAGGAAACATTTCTCTAAGCACAGCCGGTCCCCTGAGTCAAACGTCAGCAAATTAAATTTGCACCATCCTATTGTGCGGTTCTCGCTGAGGGGTTTCCTCTCCCCCTCCCGCGCCGGGTTGAGCTCTCCAAGGTCGGAGTTTGTGTCTCATCTGTCTTTTCCTTCCTCGATGACTCCCATGCCTGATCTTACACACAGTGCACACACACACGCACCCACACTGACACACAGCCTCACACCTCTCCAGGCTCACTCTCACACACACACAACTCATTCAGACACTCTCACGCTCACCTGTATACATGCACACACTTTCCCGTACTCTGTCGCACACACCTATCCCCACTCACACCCATACTCAGCCACACACACACATTCACACACTCACATTTGCTATTTATCACACTCCCTGCACATTCTCCCACTGATTCTTTTACAGACTCACGCATCCACACTCACATTTACACACACACTCTCCTCTCACACACCCATCCTCTAACCTATGCAAAATTTGCATTTGCATATGCACACACTCATATCCACTCGCACACGCACACAGTCATTCTCACTCCTGTTCTTATACACTCAACACACCCACACTCACAGTCACACTCCCATTTTATCACAGCTATCTGCATGCACACTGTGGCCACATCCCCTGACCCGAGACATATACTATATGCTATAATATACCCATGTAGCATATAATATACCCATATGCTGTAATAATGCCCAGCTATATTCTGCTCCTCCCCTGCAGCCATTTAGCAATACCTTTCAATGGGCCGATATTTGGAATTAGTAATACATTACCATGGTTCAAAATACAAAACGTATGAAAGAGCACACCTGGGAACTCTCCCTCTTGCCCTCTGCCAGCTCCTCTCCTGTCCTCAGTCCTTCCGGTGTGATGTGTGCCTCTGCAAACACCACCCTCCACCCCTGTTTTCAGCCAAATGACAGCGGATTGGACCCTTGCCTCTCCATGCACCTCATGCATCCATCTGCACGGTTACCCCACATTAGCACACGTAGATTTTCCAGCCCTGTGCTGTCCAATATGATAGCCACTAGCCACATGTGGCGATTTACATTTCAATTAAGAGTTGACTCACCCCATTTCAAGTGCTCAGTAGCCACATGTGGTTAGCGCAGAACAGTACATTTCCATTGCTACAGAAACTTCTGTCAGACAGCGCTGTGCCAGCTGTCACCTAAGACGGTCTCCAGTGCGTTCCTTCAGCAGGCAGATGGGTTTCACATCAGGTTCACAGATGCGGCGTGGTTCCTTTCCAGCCCATGGAGCTCGAGCAGCTGTCTCAAAACAATCTGGGCAGGTTCCAGGCATAGATGGCAGGAAAATGGCCCAGCAACCTTGACCTGGAGCGTCCAAAGTGCAGGAGGCCCAGGCTGGGGCACAGGATCGGGAATCCTGCCCCTGGGGACAGTGAGGTCTCTGCCTCTCCCACCTCACCCACCCTCCTCCTCCACTGCCCACACAGGGTAGGATTCTGCTGGCCCTCTGGCATTTCAGAAAGAGAATGTCTTTCCCATGAATATGGTTTAAGAGAGATTGATAACAATCTTTTGGTGATGGGCGAGACGCCTCTAAGCCGTGATGTAGGTAGGGTATTTGCATTGGAGTACATCATTTTTTAAAATGCTTTCTTTCACTGTACAACATTTTCAGTGATAGTTATGTTTTTGGTTAGTTTTATGGTTTTGTAGCAATTAAATAAAAGGAGAATATAGTTCAACTTTCGTGGTTTTTTTTTTTTGAGACAGAGTCTTGCTCTATCATCCAGACTGGAGTGCAGTGGTGAGATCATGGCTTATCACAGCCTCAGCCTCCTGGGCTCAAGTGATCCTCTCACCTCAGACTCCCCGAATATCTGGGACTACACGCGCATACCACCATGCCCGGCTAATTAATTTTTTTTTTTTTTTTTTAAGAAATGGGGTCTCGCCACATTGCCCAGGCTGGTCTGGAACTCCTGGGGTCAAGTGATCCTCCTCTCCTCCCAAAGTGCTGGGATTATAGGCATGAGCCATCATGCCTGGCCAATGTTAAAGACATTGTTTGGAATCAGTAAAAGATTTCATGGAGGAACTAAAAATGTCACTTTCCAAACAAAAATATTACACCTTACAAGCTGCACTCTGCTTTACTGTTGGACTCTTGACATAGGTTCTTATCTGTCTTTACAGCAGGGAAAAATGTACATGGGTTATACACACATGCACACACGAAAGTAGAGATCATATTTTGTCCATATATATTATATATGCAAAGTCAAATATCAGAAATTTGAGATTCTTTCCTTCAAGGAGCCCCACCTTGCTTAAGATCAAACAAGAGCCCCAAGTGGATGGCAGACTTTCATGGGGTCTATCCTCACTCGACTCCCCAAATCACTCAAGCAGCTGACCTGGAGCCCAGATGAGCAAGGTCCCAGACACTTCCCGCCTGCAGAGAGCAGTCCACCCTGGAAATTACCAAGGGACATTTTTTGACCTCTTTCTGTCTTTTTCTAAGGTTCTGACTTCCCCTCCACAGCAGCCCTGTCACTGGCATGAGTTTGGGGGAATCTTGGGAAGCCCCTTTCTGGCTTTGGTGTTCATGCCTGAGCTCCCCCACACCCAGAGCACCGTGATCCCAACCAACTCAAACAGGCAGGAGCCACCACACCTGAGTGGGATCTGTTGGCATCTGAGCCAGGGCCCAAGGAGAACCCTGTATGCTCCCCACAGAGACCGTTAGAGCAGGATATATGCACTTAAAAACTACATAGTAATGAAGTCTATAACAAGAGGTCCGCAGGAGCGAGAAATCATCGAGATGATATATAATGGGGCCAGGCGCGGTGGCTCACGCCTGTAATGCCAGCACTTTGGGAGGCTGAAGGTGGTGGATCACTTGAGGCTAGGAGTTCAAGACCAGCCTGACCAACATGGTGATTCCCCGTCTCTACAAAAAATACAAAAATTAGCTGGGTGTGCTGGCATGCACCTGTAGTCCCAGTTACTTGGGAGGCTGAGGTAGGAGAATCACTTCAACCGGGGAGGCGGAGGTTGCAGTGAGCCGAGATCACACCACTGCACTCCAGCCTGGGCGACAGAGTGAGAGACTGTGTTTGGAAAAAAAAAAAAAAAAGATGATCTATAACAAGTAAAAAATACACATGCTCTTCAATCCTGCAGTTTCTTCTGAAGTTCTCTCACATATGCCCAGAAGCGTATATGGAAGGATATTTATTGCTTTTCACATTATGCTAAATGAGAGTGCTAGACTCAAAAGACTGCATCTTGTATTATTCCTTTTAGGTGACATTTGTGGGGACCAAGGGCCCTATTAGTGGCAGGGGGAAGGGACAAGGAGACTTCCTCGGGTGATGGAAATGCTCTAATCTTGGTTGTGAGTGGGGGCATGCCTGCATGACTTAGTCAGGGTTCAGGAGCTGTGTGCTGAAGAAGGAGAATTTCACTGTGTGAACATCGTACCTCGATAAACTTGACTTAAACAAATCGCACGTGGAAAGATATTTATTGCAGCAATGCTGGTAGTAGCAGAAGTCAGGGAACAACTCAAATGCCCAGCCATAGAGAATGGTCAAATAAATAACGGTATATCCATACAATGGAGTACTACACAGCACTAAAAAGGAAAAGAGAGATTTTATAACTCGAAGTGGTATGGTCTCCAAGAGCATTTGTTATGTGGAAAATGGTTTGTATGGTATTAACCATTTATATTACATATATATATATACACACACACACACACACACACATATATATACAGATATAGATGATATTCTTCATATCATAGTGTGTTAACATTAGGGATATTATAAATATCATAGAAATGATATTCTATTAATACCATTGTGTGTTAACACTAGAGATATTATAAATATCATAGAGACAATACTCTATTAATATCATCGTGTGCTAACAACACTGGAAATATTATAAATATTATAGAGATGATATTCTATTAATATCATCATGTGTTAACACTAGAGATTTTATAAATATACAGACAATATTCTATTAATATCATCTTGTGTTAACAACAGTAGAGATATTATAAATATCATAGAGATGATATTTGATAAATTTCATGTGTTGAACTAGGCACTATAAATATTCAGATGATGTTCTATCAACACTGTGTTAACACTAGACATTCTAAATATTATGTAGATAATATTTTATTAATATAGTGATTTAACACTAGACATTATAAATATGTAGATGACATTTTATTAATATTATAGTGTATTAACACTGTGTAACACTAGACATTATAAATATAATGTAGATTATATTTTATTAATATCGTAGTGAGTTAACACTAGACATATTTTCTAGATATTTTATTACTATCATAGTGTGATAACACTAGACATTATAAATATCTAGATATTTTATTAATATAGTGTGTTAACACTAGACATTACAAATATAATATGGATGATATTTTATTAATATAGTGTGTTAATACTGTGTGTTAACACTAGACATGATAAAATCAGATATATTTTATTAATATAGTGTGTTAACACTAGACATTATAAATATCATCTAGATGATATTTTATTAATATCATAGTGTGTTAACACTGTGTGTTAACATGACATTGTAAATATCTAGATAATATTTTATTACTGTCAGTGTGTTAACACTAGACCTTATAAATATCATCTAGATGATGTTTTATTAATATCATAGTGTGTTAATACTGCATGTTAACAGTAGACATTATAAATATCTAGGTGATATTTTATTAATATAGTGTGTTAACAATATACATTTTGAATATAATATAGATATTTTATTAATATGTGTTAACACTAGACAGTGTAAATATATAGATGATATTTTATTCATATCATGGTGCATTAACACTGTGTGTTAAAATTAGACATAAATATCTTATAGATGATATTTTATAAATATCATAGTGTGTTAACACTAGATATTATATAGATCATATTTTATTATTAGAGTGTGTTAATACTAGATATTATAAACATATAGATGATATTTTATTAATATCATAGTGTGTTAACACTTGGTATTATAAATATCACATGGATATTTTAATATAGTGTATTAACACTATTATAAATATCATGTAGATATTTAATATCATAGTGTGTTAATATTTGATATTATAAATATCATTTACGTGATATTTTGTTAATATAGTGTGTTAACACTAGATATTGTAAATATCGTGTAGATGATATTTTATTAATGTCATGGTGTGTTAATACTAGATATTATAAATATCATATAGATGATATCCTATTAATATTATAGTGTGTTAGCACTGTGTATTAATACTAAATACTGCAAATATCATGCAGATAATATATATATATTTTTTGAGACAGAGTTTCACTCTTTTTGCCTAGGCTGGAGTGCAATGGTGCAATCTTGGCTCACTGCAAACTCCGCCTCCTGGATTCAAGTGATTCTCAGGCGTCAGCCTCCCAAGTAGCTGGGACTGCAGGCACACACCACCATGCATGGCTAATTTTTGTATTTTTAGTAGAGATAGGGTTTCACCATGTTGACCAGGCTGGTCTCGAGCTCCTGACCTCAGGAGATCTGCCCACCTCAGCCTCCCAAAGTGTTGGGATTACAAGCGTGAGCCACTATACCCAGCTGTTAACACTGTGTTAACACTAGATATTAGAAATATCATCTAGATGATATTTTATAAATATCATAGCGTGTTAACACTAGATGTTATAAATATCATCTAGATATTTTATCAATATCATAGTGTGTTAACACTAGATGTTATAAATATGTAGCTAATATTTCATGGATATCATTGTGTGTTAACACTAGATATTATAAATATATAGATGATATTAACATCGTAGTGTGTTAACACTAGATATTGTAAATATATAGATGATATTTTATTAAAATCACAGTGGTTTGACACTAGAGATGATATAATAAATATCATAGCAATATTTCATTAATACCATAGTGTGTTGATGTTAGATATGATATGACGAATATCACAACAACATTTCATTAATACTATAATGCATTGACACTAGATATAAATATTACAGCAAAATTTTATTAATACCGTAGTCCGTTGACACTAGATATGATATCACAGCAATATTTCATTAATACCATGGTGCGTTGACAATAAATATGATAAATGTCACAGTGATATTTCATTAATGCCATAGTTCATTGTCACTAGGTATGATATATGTGACAGTGATATTTCATTAATATCATAGTGCATTGACACTAGATATGTTATGATAAGTGCCACAGAGGTATTTCATTAATATCATAGTACGTTGACACTACGTATGATCAGATAAATGTCATGGCGATATTTCACTCATACCATAGTGCATTGGCACTACATATGACAGTATAAGTATCACAGCGATATTTCATTAAGGTAGTGTTGACACTAGATATGAGAAATACCACAGCGATATTTAATTAATACCATAGTGCATTGTCACTAGGTATGATAAATAATCACAGCGATATTCCATGAATACTATAATGTGTTGACTTAGATATGATAACTACCATGGCGATATTTCATTCGTACCGTGGTGCATCGACACTAGATATGATACATATCACAGCGATATTTACTTAATACAACAGTGCATTGACACTAGATATGATAAATATCACAATATTTCACTAATTTCATTAATAATATAGTGCGTTGACACTACGTATGATAAATATCACAGTGATATTTCATTAATACCATAGTACATTAACACTAGATATGATAAACACCATGGCGGCATATCATTAACGCCATAGTGCATCGACACTAAATATGATAAGTATCACAGTGATATTTCACTAATATCACAAGGTGTAAACACTGTGTGTAAACACTGGTTACTATAAATATCAGAACGATATTTCATTAATATCACGGTGTGTCACTGGATATTATCAATATCAGAGCGATATTTTATTAATATTACAGTGTGTAAACACTGGATATTGTAAATATCTCAGCAATATTTCTTTTTCTTTCTTTCTTTCTTTCTTTTTTTTTTTTTTTTTTTGAGACGGAGTTTTTGCTCTTATTGCCCAGGCTCGAGTGCAGTGGTGCAATCTCGGCTCACTGCAGCCTTTGCCTTCTTTCAAGCAATTCTCCTGCCTGAGCCTCCCAAGTCGCTGGGATTACAGGCACGTGCCACCATGCCCAGCTAATTTTTTTGTATTTTTAGTAGAGACGGGGTTTCACCATGTTGGTCAGGCTGGTCTCAATCTGCTGACGTCGTGATCCACCCGCCTTGGCCTCCTAAAGTGCTGGGATTACAGGCGTGAGCCACCACGCCGGGCCCTTCACAGCAATATTTCATTAATATTACAGTGTGTAAACATTGGATATTATAAATATCAGCGATATTTCATGAATATCACAGTGTGTAAGTACTGGATATTATAAATATCAGAGCGATATTTCATTAGTATCACAGTGTACAAACACTGGATATTATAAATATCAGAGCGATATTTCATTAATATCACAGTGTGTAAATACTGGATATTATAAATAACAGAGCTATATTTCATTAATATCACAGTGTGTAAATACTGGACATTATAAATATCAGAGCACCATTTCATTAATATCACAGTGTGCAAACACTGGATATTATAAATATAAGAAGGATATTTATATCACAGTGTGTAAGCAGTAGATATTATAAATGTCAGACTGATACTTCAATATTATCACAGTGTGTAAACACGGGGTATTATAAATGCCAGAGTGGTATTTCAGTAATATCACAGTGTGTAAACAATGCATATTATAAATATCAGAGCAATGTTTCATAAGTATCACGGTGTGTAAACACTGGATAATATCATAATATAAATAGAGTGATATTTCATTAATATCACAATATGTAAACACTAGATATGTATATATGAGCAATGTTTCATTAAAATCACAATGTGTAAACACTAGATATTATAAATATCAAAGCAATATTTCATTAATATCATAGCATGTAATTATTGGATATTATAAATATCAGAGTGATATTTCATTAATATCACGGTGTATAAATATCCTTGAGATATTGCTGCTCATATCATAGTGGGTGTAATCCTCTGTTATTATGCATAATTCCTTGAGATATTACTGTTAGTATCACCATGGTGTACACCCTGTGATATTATGCATAGTGTCCTTAAGATATTACTGATAATATTACCGTGGGTTTACACACTGTGATATTATGCATAATATATCCTTGAGACATTACTGGTAATATAAAAGGGAATGTACACCCTGTGTGTGTACACCCGCTGTGATATTATGCATAACATATCCTTGAGACATTACTGTTAAGATCAGAGAAAGAGTATACCCTGTTTGTGTACAACCCCTGTGATGTTATGCATAATATATCTTTGAGAAATTATTGCTAATATCATAGGGGGAGTACACCCTGTGTGTACACCCCCAGTGATAGTATACATAAGATATCCTCGATATGTTACTGGTAATATCACAGAGGTGTGTACACCCTGTGTGTGTAAACCCCTGTGATGTTATGCATAATATATGCTCAAGACATTAAGGCTAATATCACATGGGGTGTAAACGCTATGTTATTATGCATAACATATTCTCGAAATATTACTGCTAATATCACAGGAGGAGTACACCCTGTAATATTATTCAAAATATTGTAGAAAGATATTACTTCTAATATCACAGTGGGTGTATACCCTGTGATATTATTTGTCATATTTTATGGCGATATTACTCATATATCACAGAGGGTGTACACCGTGTATACACCCAGTGGAATTATTTATAATATCAAAAACAGATATGACTCTTAATATCACAATGGGTATACACCCTGTGATATTATTTGTAACATCATAAGGAGATACTACTCCTAATATCACGGTGTACACCCTGTGATATTATTCATAATATTGTAGAGAGATATTACTCCTGATATCACTGTGGGTGTACACCCTGTGTTATTCATAATATCAAAGAAAGATATTACTCTTAATATCACACTGGGTGTACATAATATGTGTATATCTTGTTACCCTTCAAACAAACAACCTAACACTAATAATTAGTACAGCCCTTATATTCATTATCATTTTAATCCTAGGCTTAATTTATGAATGAACCCAAAAAGGATTAGATTGAGCTGAATTGATAAATAGTTGAAGTTAAAATAAATGATTTTGACTCATTAGATTATGATAGACCATATTTACCAAATGCCCTTTATTTATATTAACATATTAGCATGTACCATAGCACTGCTCTGGGAATATTAATCTATCGATCCCACTTAATATCATCCCTATTATGCTTAGAAGGCATAATGTTATCAATATTTATCTTAAGTACTCTTATAACTTTAAATATACATTTTATTCTAGCATCCATAGTGCCCATTATCCTCCTAGTATTTGCTGCCTTACGAGTGGGCCTCGCCTTACCGGTTTCAATCTCCAACACATATGGCCTAGATTACATACAAAATTTAAATTTACTCCAATGCTAAAAGTTATTATTCCGACAATTACACTGTTAACCAATAACATGACTCTCAAAAAACTCTATAATCTGAATTAACGTAACTATTCAGAGCACATTCATCGGCCTCATTACTATTTTTTAACCAGTTAAACAATAATTCATCTAACTTCTCATTAACCTTCTCTCCTGACCCGCTAACGTCACCCCTTCTAATCTTAACAGCCTGATTACTACCTCTTATAATTCTAGCAAGCCAATATCACCTGTCCAGTGAATCACTTCTACGAAAAAATCTCTACATTTCCATATTAATTTCCCTATAAATTTTTTAATTATAGCATTCACAGCCACAGAACTAATTATATTTTATATCGTCTTTGAAACTACACTTATTCCTACCCTAATTATCATCACCTGTTGAGGTAACCAAACAGAATGCCTCAATGCAAGCTCATATTTCTTACTCTTTACACTAGTGAGATCCCTTCCCCTTCTTGTCACACTTATCTATACTCAAAATGTCTCAGGTTCACTAAGTATGCTAATAATGATGTTTACCACTGAAGAACTATTAAACACATGATCTAATAACATTATATGACTAGCATGTATCTTGGCTTTTATAGTAAAAATACCTCTATATGGACTTCACCTATGACTTCCCAAAGCCCACGCAGAAGCCCGTATTGCTGGCTCAATAGTACTTGCAGCGGTACTCCTAAAACTAGGCAGCTACAGTATCATATGGCTTACCCTTATCCTTAGCCCCCTAACAGAATATATAGCCTACCCTGTCCTCATATTATCCTTATGAGGGATAGTCATGACAAGCTCAATTTGTCTACCACAAATCGATTTAAAATCACTTATCGCTTACTCCTCCGTAAGCCATATAGCACTTGTTATTATGGCTATCCTCATCCAAACCTCTTGAAGCTTTACAGGCGCAGTCACCCTTATAATTGCCCATGGATTCACTTCATCCTTACTCTTCTGCCTAGCAAATTGGAACTATGAACGAGTCCATAGCCGAATTATACTACTTACCCAAGGCCTTCAAACATTGCTCCCACTAATAGCCTCCTGATGACTTCTAGCAAATCTTACTAACCTTGCCTTACCCCCTACTATAAATCTAGTAGGAGAACTCTTCATTACTATGGTTTCGTTCTCCTGATCAAACATCACCATTATGCTTATAGGACTTAATATGCTAATCACAGCCCTTTTACTCCCTGTGTATGCTAACCATGACACAATGAGGGACACTTGCATATTACGTTAACAGTATTAAACCCTCCTTTACATGAGAAAATACACTAATAGTTATACACCTTGCACCTATTTTTCTATTATCCTTAAACTCTAAAATTATTATGGGATTTGCATGCTGTAGATATAGTTTAACCAAAACATTAGACTATGAATCTAACAATAGAAGCCCGCAACTTGTTATATGCCAAGAAAGTATGCAAGAACTGCTAACTCATGCCCCTGTGTCTAACAAAATGGCTTTCTCAACTTTTAAAGGATAAGAGTTATCCATTGGTCTCAGGAACCAAAAACATTGGTGCAACTCCAAATAAAAGTAATAAACATGTACTTTTCCACTACTATAACAGTTCTAATTCCCTTAATCTTACCAATTTTTGTTACCTTGGCCAACTCCTGCAAAAAAGATTCATACCCATACTATGTAAAAATATCTATTGCAAGCGTCTTCATTGTTAGCCTCATCCCTACGGCAATATTTATTTATACAGACCAAGAAGTAGTTATCTCAAACTGACATTGATTAACAATCCAAACTCTTAAACTCTCACTAAGCTTTAAACTAGATTACTTCTCCACGATATTTTCCCGGTAGCACTATTTGTTACTTGATCTATCGTAGAATTCTCAATATGATAAACTCAGGCCCTAATATTAATCAATTTTTCAAATACTCATTTTCCTCATCACAATATTAATTCTCGTTACTGCCAATAACCTCTTTCAACTTTTTATCGGATGAGAAGGCGTAGGAATCATGTGCTTCTTATTAAGTGGCTGATGATATGGCCGAGCGGATGCTAATACAGCAACCCTCCAAGCGGTTCTGTGACCGCATCGGCGACATTGGCTTCATTTTACCTATAGCATGATTCCTCTTGTCCTCCAACACATGGGAGCTTCAACAAGCATTTATTATAGATTCTGCCACCAATTCCCTTCCGTTAATTAGTCTTCTCCTAGCAGCAGTAGGAAAGTCAATTTGGCCTCCATCCCTGACTTCCTTCCGCCATAGAAGGCCCAACCCCAGTCTCAGCTCTACTCCACTCCAGCCCCGTAGTGTAGCTGGAGTTTCCCTGCTCATCCGCTTCTACCCTTTAATAGAAAATAAACTCTTAGTTCAAACCTTTACATTGTGCTTAGGGGCTATGACTACCTTATTTACAGCAATCTGTGCTCTAACACAAAAGGGCATCAAAAAAATCGTAGCGTTCTCCACCTCAAGCCAACTAGGCCTTATAATAGTCACAACTGGCATGAATCAACCACACCTAGCATTTCTTCACATCTGCACCCATGCCTTTTTTTTTTTTTTTTTAAAGCTGTGTTATTTATATGTTCAGGATCCATGATCCATAACCTCAGTGATGAACAGGTCATCTGAAAAACAGGAGATCTACTCAGGACTTTACTCCTCACTTCCTCCTCCCTAATTATTGGTAGCTTCACACCTACAGGTATGCCTTTCCTCACAGGCTTTTATTCTAAAGATCTTATTATCGAAACCGTAAACACATCATATACCAACAGCCGAGCCCTTTCTATTACTCTTATTGCAACCTCCCTAACAGCTGTCTATAGTATACAAATTATTTTCTTCGCTCTGATAGGACAACCCCGCTTTGCAACCCTGATCACTATTAATAAAAATAACCCCTTCCTAATTAACTCAGTTAAATGCCTAATAACTGGCAGTATCTTCTCTGGATTCCTTTCCCCAACAGTATTATTCCTATGTCATCCCCCCAGACAACTATACCGCGTCACCTAAAACTAACAGCCCTAGCTGTAACCACCCAAATAAATTAAAAACACTATAAACCCCACGAAAGTTCAACACAATACCACAGCCTACAGCACCACTAACAATTAACCCTAAGCGCCTATAAATAGGAGACGATTTCAAAGAAAACCCTACAAACCCTATAACCAAAAGAATACTTAATAAAAATAAAGCATATGCCATTATTCCTACGTGGACTATAACGATGACTAATGGTATGAAAAACCATCATTGTACTTCAAGTATAAGAACACTAATGACCAAAATACACAAAACGCACCCACTAATAAAAATTATTAAGCATTCATTCATTGATTTCCCCACGCCATCCAACATTTCCACGTGATGGAACTTGAGCTCACTTCTTAGTGCCTGCCAAATTCTCCAGATTATCATAGGATTATTTCTCGCCGTACGTTATACATCAGATACCTCAGCTGCTTTCTCTTCAGTCGCCCACATCAGCGGAGATGTAAATTATGGCTGAATAATCTACTATTTTCATGCTAACGGTGCCTCAATATTCTTCATCTACCTCTTCCTACACATTGACCGAGGCTTATACTACTGGTCATTTATATTTCTAGAAAACTGAAATACTGGTATTATTCTCCTACTCACAACCATAGCAACAGCATTTATAAGCTACGTACTTCCATGAGGCCAAATATCATTCTGAGGTGCTACAGTAATTACAAACCTATTATCAGCCATTCCATATATTGGAACTGACCTCGTACAATGAATCTGAGGTGGATTCTCAGTTGACAAAGCCACCGTTACACGATTTTTCACCTTCCATTGCATCTTACCTTTCATCATTACAGCTCTAGTAACTGTTTACCATTTATTCTTATATGAAACAGGATCTGACAACCCTTCAGGAGTCTCATCAGACCCAGATAGAATCACCTTCCACCCCTACTAAATGATCAAAGATATTCTAGGTTTAATTTTTTTCCTCCTCCTAACAACTCTAACACTATTGTCACCTGACCTTCTAAGCAATCCAGATTATTACACTTTGGCCAGCCCCCTAAATACCTCACCCCACATTAAGCCAGAGTGATATTTTTTGTTTGCATATGCAATTCTACGATCCATCCCTAACAAACTAGGTGGTGTACTAGCCTTTATATCCTGCTTTCTCATTCTAGCGATTATCCCATACTTCACATGTCTAAACAACAAAGCATAATATTTCTTCCATTAAGTCGATACCTATTCTGAATCTTAGTAGCTGACCTGCTCACACTCACATGAATCGGAGGACAGCCAGTCTACTACCTTTTCATTATTATTGGAAAAACAGCATCCATTATGTATTTCTCCACTATCCTCACCCTTATGCCACTCATTGCCCTAATTGAAAAATAAGCTACTTAAACTATCCTTGTAGTATAATTCAATACTCTGGTCTTATAAACCAGAAATGGAGAATTCCCTCCCCAGGACAACTCAGGGAAAAAGCATTCCCACTCCACCGTCAATTCCCAAAGCTGAAATTCTAATTAAACTATTCCATGTACTTTTCTCAGCACACATTTTAACTACCACATCAGTATTAATAAACTAACACTAATACATTAGTGCTTCTGTGTACTTCGTGCATTACTGTTAGTCCCCAAGAATAATATATTGTACTATATATGCTTAATCGCACATAGTGCATTCATATATTAGAGTACCTAAAAAAGTTAGCCCACACACATATAAGGATGTATCAAAATTTCTTAATTAACTATAGAACATATACTATTATTAACTGGTCAATAAAATCTAGCCAACACGAATATTCAACCATATGAAGAACCCTTAATATTACACAGGAATATTACCCCACAATATAGTTTGCAATGTCCTGGGGGGAAGATGGGGGTGATATTACTCTTCATATCGGGGGAGGTGTTCACCCACCCACGATATGGTTCATAATATCCAGAGGGGGAGATGGGGCGATATTACTCCCCATATCACGGGGGGGTGTGATATGGTTCATAATATCCAAGGGGGGACAGGGAGGTGATATTACTCCCCATATTGCAAGAAGTGCTCACCCTCCTGTGATATGGTTCATAATATCCAGGGGGGAAGATGGAGGGGGTATAATTCCCCATATTGTGGGGGTTGTGATAAAATTCGTAATATCCAAGGGCAGAGAGGCAGGTGATATTACTCTCCATATCGTGGGGGGGGGGTGTGATATAGTTCATAACATCCAGGGGGGAGAGGGTGGTAATATTACTCCCTACATCGTGGGGGGTGTTCTCACCCTTCCGTGATATGGTTGGTAATATCCAGGATGGTAGAGGGGGAGATGTTACTCCCCACATCGCAGGAAGTGTTCACCCCTCTGCGATGTGGTTGGTAATATCCAGGGGGGAGAGGGCGGTGACATTATTCCCCATATCGCGGGGGGTGTTGACGCCACTGCAATGTGCTTCATAATATAACATACTGCATGGTGTATACCTTCATATGATATTGTTCATAATATCCAAGGTGGAGAGGATGACGTTGCTACCCATATTACAGGGGGTGTAACCTCCTTGCGATATTGTCGGTAATATTCAGGGGTGGAGAGGACGACGCTACTCCCCACATCGCAGTGGGTGTACAACACCCTGCGATAATATCCTTAATATCCAGGGGATAGAGAATGATGTTACTTACCATATTGTAGGAAGTGTACACCCCCCTGTGATATTGTCTGTAATATCCAGGGTGGAAGAGGATGATATTACTCCCAATATCACAGAAAGTATACACCCCCTTGTGATATATTTCATAATATCCAGGAGTGAAGAGAATATTAATCCCCATACCACAGGGAGTGTCCACCTCCCTGTACCATTGTTCATAACATCCAGGGAGGGAGAGGATGATATTACACCCAATATCGCAGAAAGTATATGCCTTGTTATGACATATTTCCTAATATCCAGGGATGAAGAAGATGATATTACTCCCCCTACCTCAGGGGGCGTACAGCCGCCCGTTTTATTTTTCATAATATCCAGGGAGGGAGAGGGTGATGAGGGTGATATTATTCCCAATATCGCAGGGAATGTACTGAAGACGATATTGCTCCCCATATCGCGGTAGGTGAACACCCCCTTGTGATATTGTTCATAATATCCAGGGGGTGAGAGGATGATGTTACTCTGCATATCGCAGGGGTTGTACACCCCCCTGAGATATTGTCCAGAGTATCCTGGTGAAGAAAGGATAATGTTACTTCCCATATCACAGGGGGTGTATATAGTCCCTAATATCCAGCGGGAAAAAGGATGATATTACACCCCATATTGCAGGGAAATATTATTCTCCTAATATCACAGTGGGTGTACACACCATGTGTACACCCAGAAATATCCGTAATATCCTAAGGATATATTACTCTCCTAATAACCCAGTGGGTGTACACTTTAAGATTATATTCATGATATTCTGAGGAAATATTACACTTCTAATATCACAGTGAGTGTATGCCATGTTTGCTCACCCTGTGATATTACTTGTGATATCCTGGGGAAATACTTCTCTTCGAAAATCACAGTGGGTGTACCCCACGTGTGTGCACCCTGTGATATTATTCATAATATCTGAGGGAGATATTATTCATAATATCATAGGGAGATATTACTGCTAATATCACAGTAAATATACCCGTGTGTGTACACCCTGTGATATTATTAATAATATCCTACGGAAATATTACTTCTAATAGCACAGGGTGTGTACAACATGTGTGTACAGCCTGTGATGTTATTTGTAATATCCTAGAGAGGTATTTCTCCTAATAGCACAGTGTGCGCACCCCTTGTGATAATATTTGTAATATCCTAGGGAGATATTACTCCTAATGTTTCATTGAGTGTACATCCTGTGACGTTATTCATAATATCTTTGGAATATATTACTTCTAATATCACAGTGAGTGTACACCTTGTGATATTATTTGTAATATCCTCTGGAGATATCACTTTTATATCACAGTGAGTGTACACACATGGTGTGTACTTTGATATTTGGTGTAATATCTTTGGAGGATATAATATCATGTGTGTACACTCTGAGATATTATTTATAATATCCTCAGGAGATTTTTAAAAATATCACAGTGGGTGTACACCGTGTGTGTACACTCTGTGCTATTATTCATAATATTCTTGAGAGATGTTATTCCTAATATTGCAATGGGTGTACACCATGTGTGTACACCGTGGGATACTATTTGTAATATCCTTGAAAGATATTACTCCTAATATCAAAGTGTGTGTTCAACCTGTGTGTACCCCCTGGGATTGAATTTGTAATATGATGCAGAGATACTACTTACAGTATCACAGCAGGTGTACAACATGTGTGTACACCCTGGGATAGCATTGGTAATATCCTGGAAAATATTACTGCTAATATCGCAGTGACTTGGGGAGATATTACTCCTAATATCACAGTGCATGTACTCCATGTGTGTACACACTGGTATAGTATTCATAACATCCTAGGAGATATTACCCTTAATATCACAGTGGGTGTACACCATGTGTATATATCCTATTATTGTATTCTTAATATTTTGGGGAGACATTACTCCAAATATCACAGTGGTTGTACATCATTTGTGTACACCCTGTGATAGTATTCATAATATCCTAAGAAGATATTTCTCCTAATATCACGGTGAGTGTACACGATGTGTGGGATAGTATTTGTAATATTTTCTGGAGTTATTACTCTTAATATCACAGTGGGTGTACACCATGTGTGTACACCCTGGGATATTATTCATAATATCCTGTTGAGATATTACTCCTAATATCACAGTGGTTGTACACTCTAGGATAGTATTCATAATATCCTAGGGAGATATTACTGTTAATATCACTGTGGCTGTACACCATGTGTACACACCCTGGGATAGTATTTGTAATATTTTGGGGAAATATTACTTTTAATATCATGGAGTATTATTCGTAAACTCCTGGGGAGATATTGCTCCTAATGTCACTGTGGATGTACACCATGTATTTAAACCCTGAGATAGTATTCATAACATCCTGTGGAGATATCAGTCCTAATATCACAGTGTGTGCACACCATGTGTGCACACCCTAGAGAAGTGTTTGTAATGTCCTGGAGCGATATTTCTCCTAAAATCACAGTGAGTGTACACCATGTGTGTACACCCTGGGATAGCATAGTATTTGTAATATCCTGGGGAGCTATTACTTCTAATGTCACAGTGGGTGTACATCATGTGTGTACACCCTTGGATAGTGTTTTTAATAAACTGAAGAGATATTACTCCTAATATCACAGTAGTTGTACACTATATGTATAGAGCCTGGTATAGCATTCGTAATAACATTAGATGGTATTACTGGTGATATCACAGTAGTTGCACACTATGTGTGTACATCCTGAGATAGTATTCATAATATTCTGAGGAAATATACTACTAATATCACACACATGGTGTACACCCTGCGACAATATCCATAATATCCTAAGTGGATATTACCCCTAATATTATGGTGGGTGTAAACCATGTGTGTGCACCCTGGGATAGTATTCATAATATCCTGGAAAGATATTACTCCTAATATCACAGTGGGTGTACACCAGATGTGTACACCCTGGGATAGTGTTCACAATATTCTGGGGATATGTTACTCATAACATCACAGTGGTTTATGCTATGTGTGTACACCCCCAAGTAGTATTCATAGTATTCTTGGGTGATATTTCTTCTAATATCACAGTGAGTGTACACTATATGTGTACAGCAGGCATAGTATTCTTAATATCCTTGGGAGCTATTACTCCTAATATCACAGTGGTTGTATACCATGTGTGTACACCCTGTTATAGTATCTGTAATATTTTGGGGAGATACTCCTCCTAATATCACAGTGGGTGTACATCATGTGTGTACACCCTGTACACCCTCGTATAGTATTCATAATATCCTGGGAAGATATTACTCCTAATATCATGGTGGGTGTACACGACATGTTGGATAGTACTCGAAATGTCCTCAAGAGAGATTACTCCTAATATCACAGGGGGTGTACACCAAGTGTCTATACCCTGTAATAGTATTCATAATATCCTTGGGAGATATTACCCAAAATATCACAGTGGCTGTACACCATGTGGGTACACCCTGGGAGAGTACTTGTAATATCCTGGGAAAATATTACACTTAATATCACAGTGGGTGTACACCATGTGTGTACACCCTAGGATAGTATTAGCAGTATCCTGGGGAGATATTACTCCTAATATCTCAGTGGATATACACACATGGTGTGTACATTATTTGTAACATGCTGGGCAGATATTTCTCCTGATATCACAGTTGGTTGACACGATGTGTGTACACCGTGGGACATTATTCATAATATCCTAAAAAGATGTTACTCCTAATATCACAGTTGTTGTGCACCACATGTGTACACCCTGGGACATTATTTGTAATATCCTGGGGAGATATTACTCCTAATATCACAGTGGGTGTACCCCGTGTCTGTACACCCTAGGACATTGTAATATCCTGGGAAGACATTACTCCTAATATCAAAGTGGGGGTAGGTACACCATGTGTGTATACCCTGGTATATTATTAGTAATATCTGGGGTGATATTACTTCTAATACCACAGTGGGTGTAAACCATGTGTCTATATCCTGGGATAGTAATCATAATATCCTGGAGAGATACTACTTATAATATCACAGTTGGTGTACACCATGTGTGTACACACTGGTATAGTATTCGTAATATCCTGAGGAGACATTACTCCTAATATTACAGTGGATGTACACAATGTGTGTACACCCTGGGATACTATTCGTAATATCCTGGGGAGGTACTACTTTTAATATCATAGTGTGTGTACACACTGGTATAACATTTGTAATATCTTGGGGAGATATAAATCCTACTACCACAATGCTTTGACACCATGTATGTACACCCTGGAATAGTGTTAGCAATATCCTGGCAATATATTACTCCTAATATCACAGTGGGCGTACACCATGTGTGTATACCCTGAGATAGGATTCATAATTTCTGGGGAGATATTACTTTTAATATCACAGATGGGGTACACCATGTGTGAACACATTGGGATATTATTTGTAGTATCCTGAGGATATATTACTTCTAATATCACAGTAGATGGACACCCTGGGATATTATTTGTAGTATCCTGCAGAGATATTACTCAATATCACAGAGGAGTGTACACCATGTGTGTACACCCACTGTGATATTATTTGTAATATTTTAGGGAGATATTACTCCTAATACCATAGTGGGTGAATGCCCTGTGATATTATTCATAATATCCTAGAAAGATATTACTGTTCATGTCACAGAGAGTGTATACCCTGTGATAATATTCGTAATATCCTAGAGATATATTATTTCTAATATCACAGTGGGTGTACACCCTGTTATATGATTCATAATAGCTAAAGGAGATATTACTCCTAAATCACAGTGGGTATAAACTCTGTGATATTATTTGTAGTATTTTAGGGAGCTATTACTTTTACTATCACAGGGGGTGTACACCTTGTGATATTATTAATAATATCCCAGGGAGATATTACTCCTAATATCACAGTAGATGTACACCCTGTGATAATGTTCATAATATTCTAGGGAGATATTACTCCTAATATCAAAGTGGGCATAAAACTTGTGATATCATTTGTAATATCCTAGGGTGATATTACTCTATTCCTAATATGACAGTGAGCATACACCATGTGGTATTATTCATAATATATTAGAGAGGTAGTACTCCTAATATCACAGTGGGTGTACACCCTGTAATATTATTCGTAATTTATTAGGGAGATGTTACTCCTAATATCACAGTGGGTGTACACCCTGTGATATTGGTCATAACATCCTAGGGAGATGTTACTGCTAATATCACAGTGGGTGTACACCCACTGCAATATTATTTGTAATATCCTATTGAGATATTACTTCTAATATCACAGTGTGTGTACACCATATGTTTACACCCTCTGATATTATTCATAATATCCTATGGAGATATTACACCTAATATCACAGTGAGCATATGCTCTGTGATATTATTCATAATATCCTAGGGAGATATTACTTCTTATATCACAGTGGGTGTACATCCTGTGATATTATTAGTAACATTCTAGGGAGATATTACTCCTAATATCACAGTGGTTGTACACTCCATGATATTATCTGTAATATCCTTGGAAGATATTACTCCTACTATCTAGGTAGATTTCCACCCTGTGATATAATTCGTAATATGTTAGCGAGATATTACTCCTAATATCACAATGGGTGTACACCCTGTGATATTATTTGTAATATCCTCCTGAGAGGTTACTCCTAATATCACAGTGGATGTACACTCTGTGATATTATTCCTAATATCCTAGGAAGATGTTACTGTTAATTTCACATAATATCCTAGGGAGGTATTACTCCTAATATCACAGTGGGTGTACACCCTGTGATATTATTCATAATATCCTACAAAGATATTACTTTTAATATCACAGTGTGTGTACACCATGTGGGTACACCCTGTGATATTATTCATAATATCCTAGGTAGATATTACTCCTAATATCACAGTGGGTGTACACTCTATGATTATGATATTATTCATATTAACCTAGGTAGATATTACTCCTATTGTCACAGTGGGTGTACACCCTGTGATATTATTTGTAATATCCTAGGAGGATGTTATTTCTAATGTCACAGGTTGTGTACCCCCTTTTGATACCATCAGTGACATTTTAGGGATATGTTACTCCTAATGTCACATGGGGTGTACACCCTGTTATATTATTTGTAATATTTTAGGGTGATGTTACTCCTAATGTCGCAGGGGATGTATATCCTGTGATATTATTCATAATGTTATAGGGGAATTTTAGTCCTAATGTTACAGGGGGTGTACACCCTGTGATATTATTTGTAATCTCCTAGGGGGATGTTACTCCTAACATCACAGGATGTATAAAGCCTGTGATGTTATTCGTAATATCTTAAGGGGATGTTAGTTCTAATGTCACAGGGGATGTACACCCTGTGTATTATTCCTAATATTCTAAAGGGATGTTATTCCTAATGTCACAGGGGGTGTCCACCATGTGTGTACACCCTGTGATGTTATTCATCTTATCCTAGGAGGACGTTAAACCTAATGTCACAGTGGGTGTACACCATGTGTGTACTTTCCCTGTGATATTATTCCTAATATCCTATGGGGATTTTACTCCTAGGATATTACAGGATGTACACTCTGTGATATTATTCATCATGTTCTAGAGAAATGTTACCCCTAATGTCACAGTGGTTGTATACCACGTGTGTACACCTTGTGATATTATTCGGCATGTCCTAGGGGGATGTTACTTCTAAGGTCACAGTGGGTGTACACCACGTGTGTACTTCTTGTGATAGTATTCATAATATCCTAGGGTAATATTACTCCTCTGGTCACAGTGGGAGTACACCATATGATATTATTCATAATATCTTAGGGGGATATTAATCCTGATTTCACAGTCGATGTACATCCTGTTATATTATTTTTAATATCTTAGGGGGATATTACTTCTAATGTCACAGTGGGTGTACACCCTGTGATGTTTTTCAGAATATCCTAGAAGGGTATTAATCCTAATATCACAGGAGGTGTACACACTGTGATATCATTCGTAATATTATAGGGGGATATTACTTCTGTAATATTATAGGGGATTACACCTTGTGATATTATTCATAATGTCCTAGGAAAATATTACTCCTAATGTCACAGGGAGTGTACACACTGTGATATTATTCATAATATCTTATGGAGATATTACTCCTAATCACAGAGGGTGTGCACCATGTGTGTACACCCTTCGATATTATTTGGAATATTCTAGGGAGATATTACTCCTAATGTCACAGAAAGTGTACACCATGTGTACACCCTGTGATATTATTCCTAATATCCTAGGGAGATATTACTGCTAATGTCAAAGGAGGTTTACACCGTGTGTGTACACCCTGTGCTATTATTTGTAATATCCTAGTGAGATATTACTCCTAATGTCACAGGAGGTATACACTGTGTGTGGACACTCTGTGACATTACTCGTAATATCCAAGGGAGACATTGCTTCTAATGTCACAGAGGTGTACATCATGTGTGGGCACCCTGTAACATTATTCATAATATCCTAGGGAGATATTACTCCTAATGTCACGGGGGGTGAGATATTATGAGTATTTCATTAATATCCTAGTGTGTTAACACTAGATATTATAAATATCATGGATACTTTCTTAGTGGCATAGTGTGTTAGCACCCTGTGATAACATTAGATATTATGAATATCATAGATATATTATTAGTATCACATGTGTTAATACTAGATAGTATAAATATCATGGATATTTTATTAATACCATAGTGTGTTAATACTGGGTATTTTATTAATAGCATAGTGTGTTAACACTAGATATTATAAATATCATGGAAATTTTATTAATGTCATAGTGTGTTAACACTTGATAATATAAATATCATGTATATTTTATTAATATCATAGTATGTTAACACTAAATATTATAAATGTCATAGATATTTTATTAATAGCATAGTGCATTAACCCTGTGTGTTAAGACTATATATTATAAATCTCATGGATATTTTATTAATATCATAGTGTGCTAACAGTGTGTATTAACCCTAGCTACTATAAATATGATAGATGTTTTATTAATATCTTAGTGTGTTTTAACACTAGATATTTTCGATATCATAGATATTTTTAATATTATAGTGTGTTAACACTGTGTGGTAACACTAGATATTATAAATATCATAGTGTGTTTACACTAGTTATTATAAATAGCATAGATATTTTATGAATATTATAGTGTGTTAACACAGTGTGCTAACTTTAGATATTATAAATATCATAGATATTTTATTAGTATCATAATGTATTAACCCTGTGTGTTAACACTAGATATTATATTTATCACAGGTATTTTATGAATATTATAGTGTGTTTACACTGTATGTTAACATAAGGTTGTGTAAATATCACACATATTTTCTTAATACCATAGTGTGTTATGACTAGATATGATAAATATAAAGTTTTGGTTTTTTTTTTTTTTGAGACGGAGTCTCTCTCTGTCGCCCAGGCTGGGGTGTAGTGGCTGGATCTCCACTCACTGCAAGCTCCGCCTCCCGAGTTTAGGCCATTCTCCTGCCTCAGCCTCCTGAGTAGCTGGGACTACAGGCGCCTGCCACCTCGCCCGGCTAGTTTTTTGTATTTTTTTAGTAGAGACGGGATTTCACCGTATTAGCCAGGATGGTCTCGAACTCCTGACCTCAGGTGATCCGCCTGTCTCGGCCTCCCAAAGTGCTGGGATTATAGGCTTGAGCCACCGCACCCAGCCAAGATATTTTCTTAATATCACAGTGTGTTAACACTGTACACATCAGATATTATAAATATCATAGTTTGTTAATATCATGTGTTAACACTAGATATTATAAATATCATATTTTGCTGATATCATAGTGTGTTAACACTAGATATTATAAATACAGAGATTTTATTAATATCATTGTGTGTTAACACCATGTGTTAGCACTAGATTTTATAAATATAGATATTTTATTAGTATCACAGTATGTTAACACTAGAATTTGTAGATGCATTAGTTTACTAATATCACTTTGCGTTAACACTAGATATTATAAATATCAATATTTTATTAACATCATAGTGTGGTAACACTGTGTGTTAACACTTGATATTATTATAAATATTTTAGATATTTTATTAACATCATAGTGTGTTATATATGATATCATCTATATGTATGCGATATATGTATGAATTATCTCTGGAAAAATCTGATAATATTAGTTATGTCTGGGGAGGCTACAAGAAGCCAAGGATGATGAGAAACCCTAAATTTCACTTTATACTTGTTGATGTTACACAAAAAACCTTTTTTCCCCTTGCCTCCCCCTACACTTCCCTCCAAAATAATACTTTACCATAACCATTTAGTGCTTAAAAAAATACCTGAATCTTTCTCGTCAATTTCTTGGCTGCCTTCTGTGTGCAGGCCTCTCCCGTATGTGACTCTTAGAAGATCCTGAGAGGTAAGGGTTGTGAACATCTGGAGGACCAAGGCCCACTTCTTTTCTGATCCCACACTAGAAGATGTGGGTGTGAAGCCTTACTTAGAGGTTTTCTGTGGGAATGAAATAAATGAGTCTATGTAAAGTGCAAGAGCATTGAAGGTGCTTACTAAATGTTATTTATCTTCACTTTCGCTGCCTTGGTCCTCTCATACCCACTCCTGATTTTAGGCGGTTGGGGGAAAATTGCCATTGAACATCATACTCTACTAACAAAGACCATTTGAGAGTTAGATTCATCTCTTTCCCATTTCAACAGCAGAAAGAATCCCCACAAATCAAGCGCTCCTCTTGTTCTATACCTTGTCACTTTGTTGCTACTCCCACCGGCCAAAGAGGGAGGAAAGTTTCTTGGTGTAATTAAAATATTGTTATAGGCTGGGTAGTGGTGGTGGGGTGGGGTGGAGGGCTCATGCCTATAATCCCAGCACTTTGGGAGGCCAAGATGGGAGGATCGCTTGAGGCCAGGAGTTTGAGACCAGGCTGGGCAACATAGTGAGACCCCTATCTCTACAAAAAAAAAAAAAAATTAGCCAGGCATGATGGCATGCATCTGTAGTCCCCGTTACTTGGGAGGCTGAGGGAGAAGGATCACTTGAGCCCAAGGGTTTCAGGCTGCAGTAAGCTACGATCATGCAACTGCACTCCAGCCTAGGCAACAGAGCAACACTGTCTTTCTGAAAACAAAAAAAATTGTTACAGAATATAGAGTTAATAACTTCTCTGGAACAAGAAAGCTCTCATTTTAGATACCCATCCATTCACTCATTCAGTAGCGTTCTGGATGCCAGGAATTTAGTGGTGAGCAAAATAGACATGGTCTCTGCCTCCCGATGCTCAAGATCCCTCCCTCTATTTTTAGAAACCAGGTTTATTCAAGTATAATTGATGTACAGTAAAATTTACTCTTTTTAGTGGAAACTTCTATGGGTTTCAGCAAATGTGTAACCAACACAATTAAGATCTAGAACATACTGTCTTGCTCTTCCCAATTTTCTTATGCTCCTTTGGAGTCAGCAACTCTACCCCAACCTCTAGACCCTGGCAGCCAGTGATCTGTCCTCTGTCCATATGGATTTGTCTTTTCGAGAATGCCATATACATGAACTAATACACAATGTCATCTTTTGAGCCTAGCTGCTTCTACATAGCTTAACATTTGAGATTCATTCGTGCTCTTTTGAGTAGTATTGCTGAGTGGTATCCCATGGTACCAGTGGTCCTTCTTTTTTCTTGGAGAAAGTCTTTCTCTGTCACCCAGGCTGGAGTGCAGTTGGAGCAATCACAGCTCACTGCCACTTCCACCTCCTGGACTCAAGTGATCCTCCTGTCTCAGCCTCCTGAGTAGCTGGGACTGCAGACACCAGCCACTGTGCCCAGCTCATTTTAAAATTCTTTTGTAGAGGTGGGGTCTCAATACGTTGCCCAGGCCAGTCTCCCATACTAGTAACTCCTGTACTCGAGCAATCCTCCAGCCGCAGCCTCCCAAAGTGCTGAGGTGACAGGCAAGAGCTACCATGCCTCACCTCAGATGGACCATTTTGATGCCATGTTGGGGACAAAGAAAGAAAGAAAGAAAGAAAACAACTCGCTTTGACCAAATTGGCCCGAGCTGATTGAATTCACTGGCTAGACTACATTAATTTTCCTCCCATGGGGCCCAGTTAGGTCTGGGAACACAGTTCCGTTCTAATAGGAAGATAAAATGTCACTTCTTGCAACCGAATCTGTGGATTACGAAACTCACATTCACTTTGCCGATCATTGTTTTGTCTTTTTGTTTTGGACAATATGGCCCCAGCTGGCCTGTAAGTGAGCAAAGGCCCCACTAAGAGTCCCTCTCCCCAGGCTTTATGACACCAGTGCTGAGTCATAGAGGTTCTGCCAGTCCCCAGGAGAAGCACTTTCCCCTTTCCTGGTGATGACTTTGGATCCTTGAGCAGAGTTTTGCCCGAGCAGGGCTCATGGAGGAAGATGGAGTTTCTTGGGACCACTCAGACTGCCAGTTACTGTGGCCCCAAGAAATGCTGTGGCTTGACCTCACTGCCAGCTGTACAAGCTCCAGTGATCCAGGAGTGCTATCAGCCCTACTACCTGCCCGGGTACCGCTACCTCAATTCATGGAGGCCTAGCCTCTTCTACAAGATATCCAACGTCCAGACCTGCCCGGACGAGAGCTCCAGCACCCTGCGGCCACCCACCACCCTGCCCGCGTTGCGCTCAGCGCTCTTCTCTCGCTATAGCCCCCATGACTGGGACCATTCCAACCAGCTGCAGGTGCGTGGGGCAGAGGCCTCCCGGCTGTGGGCCAGCCGGCTGACGGACGACTCCGTGAGGCTCTTGCAGGACAAGGACCAGTTGACGCAGCAGATGCAGCAGGGCACCACCCGGAACCTGGGCCAGAGACTGTCAGACATCGGTTTCTGGAAGTCGGAGCTGAGCTATGAGCTGGACAGACTTCTGACTGAGAACCAGAACTTGGAGACGGTCAAGAGGCGGCTGGAGTGCGCGGCCAATGAGGTGAACTGCCCATTGCAGGTGAGTACAGGGTTGGGGACAGGGCTGTGGCCATGTGATGGGGATACTGCACACTCATTCCACTTCCCTCGACTGAAGATTAAGGTGGCAGGCGCCTTGCAGGTCGGTTTGAGCTGCACCACCGAATGTGATCAGTAATACAATCTTAGTCAATTCAGGATAATCCCAGTCAAATCAGGGTTTCTTGGACTCAACAGAATTTCCTTTTCTCCTTGAAGCTACATCAAAGTTGCAGGGGTTTCATGAAGGTATTGTGTGCATACATATGCATGCCTGAGCATGTGTGTGTTCCGGTCCTTAAAGCACATACTTAAAATAACTGACTTATGTATTTATTTGTTTATTTATTACACAGAGTCTCCCTCTGTCACCCAGGCTGGAGTGCAGTGGCTCGATCTTGGCTCACTGCGACTTCCACCTCCTGGGTTCAAGCGACTCTCGTGCCTCAGCCTCCCGAGGAGCTGGGATTACAGGCGCCCGCCACCATGGCCAGCTAATTTTTGTATTTTTAGTAAAGACAGGGTTTTGCTATGTTAGCCAGGCTGGTCTCGATCTGATCTGCCTGCCTCTACCTACCAGAGTGCTGGGATTACAGGCATGAGCCACTGCACCTGGCCCATAACTGCCTTATTTTTCCCCGTAATACTTATCCTCTAACAAGATGTATACTTGATTGAATATTAGAATATAGGATCGTCTCCATCAAGGCAGAGACTTTTGCCTGTGTTGTCACTGATGTATTCAAGACTGCTATTCAGTGCAGGGCACCTGTATGTCTGTGTGGGTCCGTAATGACCAATATCGGTGCTGATTGATGTTGTTTACACTAACGTTTTGAATGTATTCCCAGCCTAGGACAGGGCGAAGCACAGAGTAGGCATGCAATAAATACATGCTGAATAAATGAGTAAATATCTAAATGTGACTGGGCGCAGTGGCTCACGCCTGGGTCTGGATACAAAGGGGTCTGGATAAGTGAATGTTTCTCACAGCACCCAGGAGAAAGTGATGGAAGGGGTTGAGTGGACACTGGGTAAGGAACCAGCAGCACCTATGGGAACTGACTTTGACCGCACAGGAAGATGACTGGCTGCTCCCTGGAGTGTGTGGGGAACTCAGGACCTCTTGCCTGGAAGCCTCCTGCAGCTTCAGGGGCTTCTGTAGGAGAGATCCTGCCTCTGGATCCTCCTGGGAGACATGGCATAGGTTTCCATCACTCTGAGATGTCCAAACCCATGCAATGCAGGGAGCAGATTCCATACAACTCCAGATTCTCCCTGGGAAGGAGGATGGGCAGGGCTGCTTTTCAGAGCCCTACAGCAGCATCCCAAACCTACTGCTCTCCCTCCCACTCTCTTCTCACTCCCCCATCCTGTCTAGAAAGTCCAGCTCTGCCTGGTCACATCTGGCTTTCTCTGATCAGCCACATGGTGGCAGGGGGACCATCAACATCTCAATTCCATCTCCCGGGCTGCCCCCACAGTCCAGGCAGCCTCTCCCTGCACAATGTCAACCACCTCCTTCCTGGTCTCCCAATTCCTGCTCCCTTCCAACCCATTGTCCTCACAGCAGCCACTGATTGCCTTGATGGCCTCCAAGAAATTAACATCTTAATTCCCGAATTCCTCCATTCCTCCCCATAACCCCTGTCGCCGCTATTGCTCCAGTCTCACTTCCTCTAATCCAATGCCAATGGCTTCCTGTCTGTTTCTCTGCCGACCTCAGGGCCTTTGTAGCTGCTGTTTTCCCTTCTGGTGCATTTCTATCCAGGTCTGCATCTCTGCTTCTCATGACACAGTCCTTCTCCTCCTCAGAGAATTCCTCCCTGACCACTCTGCTGGTTACTCCTCACCCACTCACATCACCCTGAATATTTTCATCCTGGCCCTTCACACAGTTGGAAATGATTGAGTTCCTGGTTTGTTGTTGTTTGAGACAGGGTCTTGCTCTGTTGCCCAGGCTGGAGTGCAGTGGCATGATTTTGGCTCATTGCTTGACCTCCTGGAGTCAAGAGATCCTCCAACCTCAGCCTCCCAAGGAGCTGGGACTATAGACACGCACCACCACGTCTGGTTAATTTTAAAATTTTTTGAAGAGATGGGATCTTGCTATGCTGCCCAGGCTGGTCTCCAACTCCTGAACTCAAGTGATCCTCCCCCCTTGGCTTCCCAAAGCATTGAGATTACAGGCGTGAAGGAGGCACTGCGCCCAACCTGATTTTCTTATGGGAGTTCTCTCCCCTAGTAGAACACAGGCTGCGTGAGAGCAGGGACTCTCAGCCTGGTTCATTGTGCTATCCCCAGCACCTCAGCAGAGCATGACTCACAGAAGGGGTTCCGGAAATCCTTGTGGCACGGGTCAGTGACCCCCTCCCGTTTCTGAGTTCTCACATATATTTGCATCGTGACATCCAGACCTTGATGTCCTGCTTCCTTCTGCTCCTGGGCCCTTTGTGACATCACGGGCTAGTATGCCAAGCGCTGCTGTTCATCAGCTTCCTGTCACAGAGCACCCCTGAAAAGCCCCCTTTCCTGTCCTCTCTTCTGCTCTGCCCAGGTCTGCGTGAGAGTTGTAAGACCCAGGGCTGTGTGGCAGGGTTGTCCTGACCACCTCCCCAAACTGTCCCTCCACTGGGAGATCTGCAAAGAGGGATTTTCATGCGTATTCACAGGTAATATTTTTGGGCAATGTTCTCAGTGATTTACACTTGTCAAGTCGACTTCACCTGCACAATGGACCTGCGAGATAGGCACCAATATGGCACCCATCAGCGTAGGAGGAAACCAGCAGAGAGGTTAAGCAATTTGCCCAAATGCACACAATAGGAAGTGGCCAAGCCCCGATTGAAGTCAGAAGAGAAGCTACATGGAGGATGGCAGCCAAAACCATCTTATCTGAAATTATTATGAAGTTTTACTCTATGTATTATTGTATTTGGGGAAAGCTTGGGGCTGCTGATGCAATTATGGGAATCCAAATTGGTTCTTGAGATGCTACCTTGTCCTGCCTTCTCTACATGGGCCTTGCATCTCCAGATGCATTGGTCGTGTGGCAACCCACAGCTCTCATCCGGTGAGAAGGGGAGGCAGAAGCCCATCCAATGCACAGTAATGAGGTCACATGAGGCACCCAGGTTTCCGGGAGAAAGGAACAGATTGTGGCAAGGGTGGATGTGAGTGCCTTCTGCTCAGGGTCTGCATACAGCTGCAGGAAGAATAAGCTCGTCATGCTGCTTCCCACAGGTGGCCTTGGAGTGTCTGTACCATCGAGAGAAGAGGATTGGGATTGATTTGGTCCATGACAACGTGGAGAAAAACCTTATCCGGGTAAGGTATCTCTTAGGTCTGCCCAGCCCCCGGAAGGAGGTGGGACGGCCAGCAGGTCACAGAAATTACTGAGCTACCTGTCAGGAGCAGAAGCCACACGTGTCACCCTGTGGAAAGCTAGGGCTCAGGAAGCATGGGCGGAGGCCTAGTTTGCAATTTAGGAACAGGGAGAAATGGAGTTATTTGACTCTCAGTCTTTTCATCTCCAAAATAGGCATGATAATAATATACCAATAACAATAATAAAAACTAGTGTTTATTGAGCACCTACTATATGTCATAGGCTATACCACTTCATATGCATTATTTAATGTAATGATAAAATAATCTATAAGTGAGTGCTTGGCACATAGTAGGTGCTAAATTTTCTTTTTTTCTGGGAGTCTATAAAAAGAAAGTAGGGCAATAAAAAGAAAAACAATGGTGGAGCCTCCATAATCAACCCTTAGCTGCCTGGCCCTGGGGTCACGTGGATTGAGGCAGGGGCCCCACGCTGACATTTCACTTCCTGGGGTCGAGGGTGGTCAGTGAGAGGGGAGGGGAGAAGTGACGGCTATGGCTTGAGAGACAAGACTGAGGTTCTAAGAGGCACCACTCTTTCTGACATTTTTCATTTCAGGAAGTGGATTTGCTAAAATGTTGCCAACAACAGATGAGAAAATTAGCTCAAAGGATTGACCTCCAGATGCGGTAAGGGCTTTTTTTTTTTTTTTAAATTCCCTCTCCTTGGGGTTTGTTTTGGGACTCCCAGGTTTCTGGGGGACAAGCCAGAGGGGCCCACTTGTCTCTGTGTGGTTCTTTTGGTCAGTGGTGTGCTGGTAAATGTTCAACAACCAGCTTTCTGGGGGAAAAAAAAGAGTCCTGAATGTAGGATCAGCCAGTTTGGGTGGTGTAAATGCTACCACAATGGCTGATTTTAAGCCGCTAATATGATGTTACTGAGACGTGCACAACTGACTCTCACAAGCCGGTGCGTCACTTGTTACTCTTGTTTACAACGAGAGCCCTGGCAAGAGGCAGCTGGCCTCCTTGAGGCCCCTCTTAGCCTGTGGTTTCCCCATTTGAGTTCTAAACCTTGGGAGATGACAGAGGGTGGGTGGTATTAGGTAGCAGGGCCAGGGGCTGGGCACCTCTGCAAGGGAGCTGGTGGATGCATTGAGCCAGAAGTCTTCAAAAGAAATCAGCTTTTTGTTCTTACAAAATTATGTAACCAGTATCCCGACAAGCCCGGTGACCCCCCTCATAATTAAAGGGAGACAGGTTTTACAGGGCTTGGGGCCCATAGCTAAGCCCTTGGCACCAGCTCCCCCTGGAAGCAGCTGCCTCACCTCCACCTGTATCTGGCACTCACCTTTAACTCTTTCAGGGCACGCTGCTCTGCTGGTTTTTCCACTTCATTCACTCTTGACACAGAGACACAGTAAGCACGGGACAGGCTGGCAACCTGGCAGTGGCTGTCCGTCCCGCTGCCTGGTGCACATGGTCGGCTGGGGTGGAAGCAGAGGGGCCGGGTAGCTTCCAAAGCAGCCCTGGGAGCACACGTCTTGGTTTGCTGTACCCCAGAACCCACCTCCTCCTCTAGGAGCCCTTGGAGCCCCCGAAGTGGTTAGTGCTGGATGTTAGGAAGAAAGACATCACAAGCAAGTTACCCTTAGAGCAAAGAGCTTGGTCAGGGACAGACACATTGGAGACCCCTAGAAAGACATCAGGGGTGGAGGTATACAGAGAAGATGCAAATATAGCAGGAGGGATGATGGCTGAAAGGACAAAAACAGAGTTGAAGTTTGATGGTCTGTGTGCCCCTGTCCTAATTTCTCACAATTCCACCTGTCACCGGGACTACTGTTACCTATAGTTTGTCTATAAATTGATTTGCTTAAAAAAACCTTAAGCACACCAGGGCGACTACAGTCAACAGTAATTTATTGCACATTTAAAAATAGCTAAAAGAGTATAAATGGGAATGTTTGTAACACAAAGAAATGATAAATGCTGGAGGGGATGGATACCCCAGTTACCTTAATGTGATTGTTACAAATTGCACGCCTGTATCAAAATACCTCCCACAAATATATACACCTACTATGTACCTGCAAAAGTTCAAAAAAAATAAAAAATAAAAAATCAATTCAGTAAACAAAATTCCTTAAATATTCATATTTATTTGTTTGTTTGTTTTTTTGAGACGAAGTCTCACTCTGCTGTCCAGGCTGGAGTGCAGTGGTGCGGGCTCAGCTCACTGCAACCTCCACCTCCCAGATTCATAAGTATCTCTGGCCTCAGCCTCCCGAGTAGCTGGGATTACAGGCCCATGCCACCACACCTAGCTATTTTTTTGTATTTTTAGTAGAGACAGTGTTTCACCATGTTGGCCAGGCTGGTCTCAAACTCCTGACCTCAGGTGATCTGCCCACCTTGGGCTCCCAAAGTGCTGAGATTATAGGCGTGAGTCACTGCGCTCGGCCTAAATACTCTTATTTAAACAGGCAAACTTTAACAAAGGGAGAATTGGGACAGGCCAGTGTCTTTGTTTTATTGCATTTTTCTTGCACTTTTAAAAAAATTACTTATTCATTTTTAATTGACAAAAGTGGTATATGCTGTATCATATAAAACATGATGCTTTGAAATTACATGTATGTTTCAAAACATTGAACTAATTTGAACTACTTAACATGTATGTTACCTCACATACTTATTTTTTGTGGTGAGAACAGTTAAAATCTCAGTGATTTTCAAGTACACAGTACATTGTTATTAACTATGGTCACCATGTCTTTGGAACTTATTCCCCCTGACAAACTGAAATTTGTACTCTTTGATCAACATCTCCTCAATCCCCCACCCCCAGCCTCTGGTAACCACCATTCTACTCTGTGCTTTTATTAGTTTGATTGTTTTAGATTCCACATATATGGGGAGATCATGAGATATTTGTCTTTCTGTGCCTGACTTATTTCACTTTACATTATGTCCTATAGGCTCATCCTTGTTGTCGCAAATGACAGGATTTCCTTCTTTTTCAAGGCTGAGTAGTATTCTGTCGTGTATACATGCCACATTTTCTTCATCCATTCATCTATTATGAGACACCTAGGGTGATTTCATGTCCTGGCTGTCGTAAATTGGGCCGCAATAACTGCCCATTTTAAAGCTAGGTTGTTTTCTTGCTATTGAGTTCCTTATATATTTTGGATAGTAACCCCTTATCAGAGGTATAGTTTGCAAATATTTTCTCCCATTTCTTAGGTTGTCTCTTCACTCTCTTGATTGTTTTGTTTGCTGTGAGAAGCTTTTTAGTTTGATGTAATCTCATTTGTCTATTTTTGCTTTGATTTCTTGTGCTATTGGGGTCATTGTCCAGACCAATGTCATGGAACTTTTCCCCATCTATGTTTTCTTCTAGTAGTTTTACCGTTTCAGGTGTTACATTTTAGTCTTTAATCTATTTTTTTTTTTTTTTTTTGAGATGGAGTCTGCCTCTGTCACCCAGGCTGGAGTGCAGTGGTGCAATCTCGGTTGACTGCAACCTCCTCCTCCCGGGTTCAAGTGATTCTTCTGCCTCGGCCTCCTGAGTAGCAGGGGTTACATGTGCCCGCCACCATGCCCGGCTAATCTTTAATCTATTTTGAGTTGATTTTTGTCTACGGTGTGAGGTAGAGCTCTAACTTGTTCTTCGGCATGTACATTTCCACTTGTATCAATACCATTTTTACATGGTATTGGGAAAGAAAGAAAGGAAGAAGCTGTCCTTTCTGCATTGTGTGTTTTTGGCATCTTTGCTGAAAATCCATTGACTGTAAATGCCTGGATTTATTTCTGGGCTCTCTATTCTGTTCTTTCTTCCAGTTATTTTTGTGATCTTCTATGTATGGCAAGAGAGAGTGGTTTTCCATTTGTAACTGCCATGGGATGTGACAAACCATGGCGCCGGTGGAGACAGGAGGGCTGACGTTTGGGAAGTGGTGTCGTCTGAGCCGGCAGAGTGAACCAATCACAGATTTGAAGTGGGGAGCTGGACCTCAGAGGAGAAATCCTGAGACTGGGGTCAGGAGGCTGCTTGTGCAACCCCAGATGATGCAAGCAGAGGCCGGGGGAGCTGGGAGAACCAGGGAGACTGAGACAGATGGAGACAGTCCCAGAGACTGAGAGACACACAGAGAGAGATGAGCACTGACATCAAAAGAGACAGACATGAAGAGATAAACAGAGACAGGGATGGGGAGTAGGGAGACAGAGGGACAAAGAGGCACAGAGTCAGATATGCCAGAAAGCGAAATCAAGAGACGAGATAGAGACAGAGAAAGGCAGAGAGATGAGGAGAGACAGATATGGAGAAAGAGGACAAGAGACCGGGTACGGTGGCTCACGCCTGTAATTCCAGCACTTTGGGAGGCTGAGGTGGGTGGATCACTTGCGGTCAGGAGTTCGAGACCAGCCTGGCCAAAATGGTGAAACCCCGTCTCTACTAAAAACACAAAATTAGCTGGGCAGTGATGCATGTCTTTAATCCTAGCTACTCGGGAGGCTGAGGCAGGAGAATGGCTTGAACCCAGGAGGTGGAGGTTGTAGTGAGCCAAGATCACGCCACTGCACTCCAGCCCAGGCCACAGAGCAAGACTGTGTGAGAGAGAGAGAGAGAAAGAGAAAGAGAGAGGGAGATGTTTGAGCTTGGATAGAGACTGAGAGAGATGAGAGCAACTGAGACAGACAGCAAGAGCAAGAGAGAGAGAAAACAAACACAGAGTGAGTGAGGGAGAGGATGAGAGCAGGTGAGGGCAGCATTTCGCTTTGTGGAGACTGGAGGCCGAGCCACCCTGGATGGAGACTGTTTGTCGCTGGGCAGTGGCTGTGTGTCAGATGACTCCTGCCATCTCACGGGGAGGCAGCTTGTGCTGCCAGAGGGATTGGGATTATACTGATTAACTGAGAGCTGGCCAGAACCTCATTAGCCAGGCAGAGTCTGGTGTGTCCTCACGCGCTTGGGGAAGCTCTGCCGCTGAACTGCTCAGGTGGCCAACACCAGGCTGCTGGCTCATGGTTTTCTGCGAAGCCTGAGGCCTGCATTGGGGCAGGGTGGTGTGCTTGCCACACCAGGTGAGAAAAGGCTCTTCCTGACAGAGGAAGTCACGTTTGGGCTTTTCCTGGTGGGCTGACAGCAGGGTGAGCTTGGCGCTGATCCGGCCCTTGGTTGTGGGCCAAGTAGGGAGGACAGGACTGCCTCCTCTTTCCCCAGGCCTCATGGCAAGGGCCAGGCAGCTGGACACACTGGACTCTGAGGTCCCCAGGTTTCCCTCTAATTCTCTGCCATGTTTGCTTTCCACATCCTGGCCTCGCTTCACGTTCCAGCTCATTCGGCAGGACAGGGCCCCATTTCTCCAGGGCTCTGCCAATTTGGAAACCCCAAGGGCCCCGGGTCAGGGGTTCCTCCTGCTCCGATGTGACCCATGCTTCCTGATAGGTGGGAACCCCCATTACTGTCAGGATTTCACTTCCTGGCTCCTGGCCTGCTGGAAATCCCTCACCCGCAACCAACATCCATAACAGAAAAAAAAAAAAAAAAAAAAAAAAAAGACATAGATGGAGGAGAGGGAGAGAGACACCCAGAGAGACACACAGAGGCTGAGACAGAGAGAAACCAAGAAAGAGACAAAGGTTGGAGAGACAGAGACATAGACACAAGAAGGGAGGGAGAGAGAGAGAAAGAGAACAGAGACACTCAGTTTAGCTGGTGTCTGACATACCCTCACTTAATGGAAGTTATTCCCTTCTCTGCTCTTACAATTCTTCTAAACACTCCAAGGCAAAGTTTCAGCTGCGGCTTATGTGTCTGTAACATCAACTGATCTCTCTTTTTTCAGCCAACAGGGAAACAGAAAAAGGTCTAGGCTTAGAACCTTCTGGAGGAAGTAGATTCTAGCTAGGATTTAGTAAGTGCCTACTTAGTATTAATATTTATTAATATTTAGTGAGTGCCTACTTAGTATTAATATTTAGGTCTGAGGTGATCTTCTATCGATGGAAAGGGTGATGGGTTTTTCTTTAAAGTCAGGAATGTAAAATTTCATTTTATCATACATTTATTTACATTTTAAAAGTGATTTTAGGCTGAATGCGGTGGCTCACGCCTATAATCCCAGTACTTTGGGAGGCCAAGGCAGGCGGATCGCCTGAGGTCAGGAGTTCAAGACCAGCTTGGCCAACATGATGAAACCCCGTCTCTACTAAAAAAATACAAAAATCACCCAGAAGTGGCGGCGGGTGCCTGTAATCCCAGCTACTAGGGAGACTGAGGTAGGAGAACCCCTTGAACCCAGGAGGCGGAGGTTGCAGTGAGCTGAGATCCTGCCACTGCACTCCAGCCTAAGCGATAAGAGGGAAACTCCATCTCAAAAAAAATTAATTAAATAAAAGTGATTTTAAAAAGGAAAAATAAGTAGAGTTTGGTATTTGACAAGAATCATGGAAGTGGTTCTCAAATGTCTGGAATTTGGCAGTAATCTTTAAGTCTAAGTTTCTTAGCCAAGATACCAACCAGCCCTCCTGGCCTAAGCCCTGGCCCTGATCCATTGTCCTCTCTTTACCTCAGCCCAGTCTCTGACCCCACCCAGCCCCAACCCTACCCAATTCCTGTCTTCACCTAGCCCCCGACCCAACCCAGTCCCTGAACCCACCCAATCTCTGTCTTTACCCAGTCACTGACTCCACCTAGTCCCTGTCCTAACGTAGCCCCTGACTCCCCCCAGTTCCTGATCCCGAGGTCCCTAAACATCTGGTGTTTCTAGCTTCTCTGCCTTGGCACGTGTGATGTTCTCGGCTTGGAATTCTCATTCCCCCAGCAGCAATTCCCCCATAATGTCTACTCCAATTTATTGTGAAAACCCAGCTCAGACACCTCCTTGGAAAGCCTTCCCTGACCACCCTCTCATCCTCAATTAACGGTTTCCTCCTCTGTGTTTTTTTGTATTTTCAAACCTGCACAATGGCCTTACCCTTCTGAGATATATATATGTGTGTGTGTGTGTGTGTGTGTATATATAGTATTTGTTCACACAAATCTGTGAGCAACTTGAAGGCAGTGACTGTGTCATCTTATTCATGTCTCATCCCTTGGTGTGCAGCATAGGGTCAGACACAATGATGGATTTACGAAGTGATTTGACTTGCATCAGACGTTGGCCAAAGTATGGATTGATATCTTCTAAATTAGGTCAGCAAGCTACAGCTGGAGGGACAAATCTGGCCCACAATCTGTTTTTTTAAATAAAGTTTTATTGAGATGAAGCCGCAACCATTTTTACATATCTGCGACTGCTTTCGTGCACAGTTCAGTAGTTGCAACAGAGACCATATGACCCACAAAGCCTAAAATATTTATCATGCAACACTTTACAGTAAATGCTTACCCATCCTTCTTCTAAAGGACAACAGGGGCTAGGTGTGGTGGCTTACGCCTATAATCTCAACACTTTGGGAAACTGAGGCAGGAGGATCACTTGAGCCTAGGAATTCAAGACCAGCTTGCACAACACAGCAAGACCGTGTCTACAAAATATTTAAAAAGTTAATCAGGCTGGTGGCTGCATGCCTGTAGTCCTAGCTACTCAGGAGACTGAGGTGGGAAGAGTGCTTGAGCCTGGGAGCTCAAGGCTGCAGTAAACCATGACTGCACCACTGCACTCCAACCCGGGTGACAGAGTGAGACTCTGGAAAAAAAAAAAAAAAAAGAATAAAGGGCAAATCTGTTTGGAATGGGGGGAGCCTCTGGGTATGTGGTGGGGCATTGAGGTGGGAAGAGGACTGAGAAGCTACTGGGGGGTTTCCTGGGGGACCAGGGCTTGTAACACACACCTGCTGTGTGGCCCAGGCTGGGAATTCTGGGCAGGTGCACAGTCCAGGAATGACTCCTCCCTCCCTGCAGGGATAACCGAGATGCTCAGCACGCCCTGGAGAGGGACCTCGAGGATAAAAGCTCGGCGCAGTGCATCGATGAGAAGTGCTTTAACCTGAGAAATACGTCAGACTGCATCAGCTTCTTCCACGGCATGGAGAAAATTGATGGCACGTAAGTATTAGACACCCCCTCCCCATCCCTGGCGTGTCCAACTGGAGTGAGGGCTTCTGCTCCTGCCAACGAATGGCGAAGTGGCATCGTGCGCCAGCTAAGTGGGAAGTAGTGTGGTCGAACGGGGATCCTCCAGTGCAGGCGGCAGAATCCAAGTTGGGTTAACTTAAGACAAAATGGATTTACCCAAGGGGTTATGGGGGAGCCACGAACTCAAGGGGAAGGCTGGAGAGGAAGGTCCTGGCAGGGGGAGCTGTGTGGTCAGAGTGCCTTCATCTTTCCATCCTTGCCCCACTGTTCAAGATCCAAATTTCGACAGAGCATGCCATTGGCTTAGTGAGGGTCGCACAGCCACTGCCGCTCAGCAGTTTCACCAAAAAAGAAATTCCCAAACGAGTGACAAGCTTGGCAGGGAGGCCACCTGGGGTCAGCTGATGCTGATAGTGGTTTAAGAGAGTGAATTCTTGCCTGGCCAGGTGTGGTGGCTTACCCCTGTAGTCACAGCCCTTTGGGAGGCTGAGGCTGGAGAATTGCTTGAGGCCAGGAGTTCCAGGAGTTTTCCAGACCAGCCAGAGAGAGAGAGAGAGAGAGAGAGAGAGAGAGAGAGAGAGTGGAGTCTGGAGCCAGGTTGCCTGGCTTCAAATCCCAGCCTCTACACTAACACTGAGCAAGTCACTTCATTTCTTTGGGCCATTTCTGAATCTATACCTCTGGGAGAAAATTAGTACTCAATTCCCAGGGCTGCTGTGAGTATGAAAAAGGTGGGTGTATGAAGTTTTAAGCACAGAGCCTAGTATAGAATAATAACAGCCAACATTTATCGAGTGCTTACTGTGTGACCTCATTTTCTCGTCACAGCAGCTACGAGGTGGTGCCTTCTGTGAGCCTGTCATGATCCTGGGCATATCACAGAATTGTGAGATTTTATGCAGAATGAAAACATGCTTCCCACTTGGTAGTCTGAGGTCTGAGAGATGCTTAGGATGAGGAAGAAGGTGGGGTCTATCTTAGTTCCGCCTTCTTCTGTTTAAAAAAAAAAAATCTCTAGTACATAGAATTGTGCTTGGCACATGTTGGTATGCAATAAATTTTTATTGAATGGAAGAATGAGTGTAAGGAGGAAGGGAGGGAAAGAAGAACCACAGGAAGGGAGGAAGGGGAGCGAGAAGGACGGTATTCCTTGGCAGTCTCCTTGGCCCAAGCCTGGGGTCACTTTCTGGATCTTACAAATGTCGAAGTGCTGAGGTGACCCTTTGGGACTTACGGTAATGACAACTCCTGGGGACTTTCTTCCTCTTCCTGACAAGGTGCTGTCCCCCATGGCACTGGCAAGGTGAGCAGGACTTTGGGGGCTTGGCCCCCCTCATCTACACAGGGAGTCCAGAGGGTCTCTCTTCCCAAACAGATTCCTCTCCAGAAACCTGGCAGCCCCAGAGCCTCCAATTTCTACACCCAGGAGGGACCTGCTACTTGAAGTCCCCCATCTAGAGACTCCATCTGCAGAAGAGAGCTGCTGTTTGTGGCAATTAATTGCTTCCCAGATGTGCTAGCTTGGGGCTTTGTATTTGTGGTTTTGTTATTTATTTACTTATTCAAGACAGAGTTTTGCTCTTGTTGCCCAGGCTGGAGTGCAATGGTGCGATCTCGGCTCACCACAACCTCCACGTCTCCAGTTCAAGCGATTCTCCTGCCTCAGCCTCCCGAGTAGCTGGGATTACAGGCATGCGCCACCACGTCCAGCTAATTTGTTTGTATTTTTAGTGGAGATGGGGTTTCTGCATGTTGGTCAGGCTGGTCTCAAACTCCTGACCTCAGGTGATCCTCAGGCCTTGGCCTCCCAGAGTGCTGGGATTACAGGTGTGAGCCACCATGCCCAGCCTTGGGGTTTTCTTAAAGCAGGGCTATGTCTGGGCGGATGAAAGAGGATGTTTGGTGACTGTCTGAATTGCAGTATCTCTATTTTCTAGATTAACAGTGATGATGATGATGATGATGATGGCAGTAGACACCTTTTTTTTTAAGACAGAGTCTCGCTCTGTCACTAGGCCAGAGTGCAGTGGCACGATCTCAGCTCACTGCAAACTCTGCCTCCCAGGTTCAAGTGATTCTCCTACCTCAGCCTCCCAAGTAGCTGGGACTGCAGGCACGTGCCACCACGCCCAGCTAATTTTTGTATTCTTAGTAGGGACAGGGTTTCACCATCTTGGCCAGGAAGAGACACCTTTTACCTGGTGTCTGCTGTGTGCTAGACATTGTGCTGACAGCTTCATGTGCAACATCTCATGAATAATAAATATTTTTCGGGCGCTTACTCTGTCCAGTGCCGTGATAAGGACTTCACATTTAAACACTCAGCAACCCTGGGGGTTAGTACCATTATCTCCATTTTACAATGAGGAAACTAAGGCTCAGAGAGGTGAATCGATTGGCTCAAGCTCACACAGCAAATGACAGAGCCGTGATTCTGAATCGGCACTGAATACTGAGCCTATGTGTTTTACCAATGGTGCCTTCCTGCGTCTCCAGCAAGGCCAGCTGTCCTCTCCATCTTTAGTGGACATAGACTCCAGAAAGCACTTCCCCCTCCTGAGGCACACTGCCTGCTGAGGAGGCAGACTGTCTTTGGCAAATTCCTCCCCAGGGAGAATGTCATTAAGCACGTTATTTTCTCTGGGGAGCTCAGCTGTCTGTTGCAGGGGAGAACAAGGGCTTAGAGGTTACTGTTCATGACATTGACAGTGTCCCCCCTTTCAGAGGCAACAGAGACACTCAAAGTAAATCTGCGTGTTTCTCTCTGCTGTCCTTATCGTCTCCTCTTTCCTCCGTGTTCTGGGATGGGGCGTTGTTGTGCGGCCTTGAACAAGATGCCCCACTCTCGGAGCCTCAGGTCTTGGTGGGATGAAGCTCTGAACCTGACATAGTACCACTCCTATCTCCAGAAGCCCGAGATGCCTGTTTATTGCTTGATTTTTAACTCCTACAAAAGCCGGGCAAAACAATCACACACACTATATGATTTTTAATACTTTCTATGCACCATGCAACCTAAGTGTGCTTTAAAATGTCTGAAAAGAAGCCGGGTATGGTGACTCACGCCCATAATTACAGCACTTTGGGAGGCCGAGGTGGGCGAATCACGAGGTCAAGAGATCCAGACCATCCTGGCCAACATGGTGAAACCCCATCTCTACTAAAAATACAAAAATTAGCCAGGCGTGGTGGTGCTCGCCTGTAGTCCCAGCTACTTGGGAGGCTGAGGCAGGAGAATTGCTTGAACTTGGAAGACAGAGGTTGCAGTGAGCCGAGATCCTGCCACTGCACTCCAGCCTGGCAACAGAGCAAGACTGCATCTCAAAAAAAAAAAAAAAAGAAAGAAAGAAAGAAAAAAAAAGTCTGAAAAGAGAGTTTTATTTCAGAAATATGAGTTCAATTCCTGCTGCCTGAGTATAAAAATCTGCTTTATTTAAGAACTGGAGACTTCCTGGACCAGAAAAGACCTTGAGAAATTACCTAGTCTGGTTTATCCAGGACCTGAAGCCAACTCAAAGAAATGCATGCCCTTCCTCAAAGCCTTCCCAGATGAGAAAACCCCACGTGGTCCATTGGTTGCTTGTTGCAGGGATTTACATGCTCTGCCAGGAAGAACTTTACTGAGGAGTTGCTCGTGTGTCACCACCTCCGAGAAGCCTTCCCTGCCTGCCTTTGCTAATGTAGCCTGTGTCCCTGTCCATTGATCTCCCCAGATCCATTCTCCAGCTGCCACACTGTGTGTCCTGCACAACAGACTCTCCTCTGCAGACCTCCTCTCCTGGGCTCTCTGTCCTTTGATTTCCAGATGGGTTCAGCCAGGAGGAGGGGCACCAGCAGAAGACAGAGTGTGGGAGGGGAGAGGCTACGATTTCTTCCCCTGCTACCTCCCTCCCAGACACTGTAGTCGACCATGGTTCCTTCTCTTCTGGGGCTGTTATAACACCTACTGCTTCCTTTTCTCTTGCCCGTTACAGCTGGGATAATGACAACTTCATGCAGTTTCTTTTTACCTTTTAGTGGTGGGGATAGGGTCTTACTCTGTTGCCCATGCTGGAGTGCAGCAACGTGATCTTGGCTCACTGCAGTCTCTGACTTCCAATTCAAGTGTTTCTCCTGCCTCAGCCTTCTGAGTAGCTGGGGTTACAGGCACGTGCCACTACACCCAGCTAATTTTTGTGGTTTTAGTAGGGACGGGATTTCACTATGTTGGCCAAGCTGGTCTCGAACTCCTGACCTCAAGTGATCCTCCCGCCTTGGGCTCCCAAAGTGCTGGGATTACAGCCATGAGCCACCGCATTCAGCACTTCATGCATTTTCTAATCCCTAACCATCTCAACACCCTTCCGAGTATTCATCTATTCCCATTTACAACCCTGACCAACACATAATGACACCACTCCATTTGTCTCTTTCATCCTCCTGCTGCTGCTGCTGCTGCTGCTTTTGAGACAGGGTCTTGTTATGTTGCCCAGGCTGGAGTGCAGTGGTGCAATCATGGCTCACTGCAACCCTGAACTCCTGGGCTCAAGAGATCCTCCCACCTCAGCCTCCCAAGTAGCTGGGACCACAGGCATGTACCACCACACATAGGTACTTCTTTTTGGCATTTTTTATAGAGATGGGGGTTTCACCACATTGACCAGGCTGGTCTTGAACTCCTGGGCTCAACTGATCTGCCTTCCTCGGCCTCCCAGCATGCTGGGATTAGAGGCATGGCTGGCCCGGCCCTCCAGTTTCTAAATCCCTTCCCAGCACATAACACAATGTGTAACTATCTCCTCATTCACTGTCAATCTTCCTTCTCTGGCAATTAACCGCCACGAGGACATGGATGTTGCTGTTCTTGTTCATGGCTCTCTCCTAAGTGCCTGGAACAATGTGTGGCATGTGGTAGAAGTTGAAGAAATATTCCATGAATTAATGGCAGTGAAAGTAGCGTGGCCACATTCTCATTGCAGAGTTGGAGGGTCCCTGAACCCTCTCTGTGCCCAATGCCTGCTTCTTGGCTTGTCCGTGTTGTGTTTCTGGTGGCAGTGGTGTGGGTGTTAGGGAAAAGAGCTCTCTGAGGGAGCCCCTCTCTTTGACCCACTCACTGAGTGCCCTTCTGCCGACCAGCTGCTCTCTTTAGGGTTCTCTTGCCTCCCCTGTAAAATGAGGGTGTTGGATCAGGACAGTGGTTCTCAGCAAGGGGTGACTGTGCCCTCTCCCAGGAGGGTACTTGGCAATGTCTGGAGCCATTTTTTGGTTGTCACAATGGGGTGGTCCGGGAGCTGCTGGCATCTAGTAGGTAGAGGCCAGGGATGCTGCTAAACATCCCACAATGCACAGGAGAGAGAATAATCCCGATCCAGAGGCCAAGACTGCCAAAGCTGAGAAACCGCAGATTGTGAGGTCTCCCAGGGCTGCAGCAACTCGTCCCTGTGCCTTTGCAGGATCTCCGTACCCGAGACCTGGGCCAAGTTCAGTAACGACAACATCAAGCACTCTCAGAACATGCGGGCCGACTCCATCCGGCTGCGGGAGGAGGCGGAGCACCTCTTTGAGACCTTGTCGGATCAGATGTGGAGGCAGTTCACAGACACCAACCTGGCCTTCAACGCCCGCATCTCCGAGGTGACGGACGTGAAGAATAAGCTGCAGACACAGCTGGCGAAGGTGAGCAGATCCTCCCAGGACCCCTGCCTTCTCTGCCAAGCCCTCACCCTCCTCCCGTGAATCTGAGCAGTTTCTGGGCCAAGCTGGCCCTGCCCCTGGTGCCAAACCAGTACCCTCCCTCCCCAAGGTCTGTGGTCTTGTTCTTTCTAAAAGCGGCCAAGGGCTGAGCTTCCTGGGGGGATTTAAGCATCCAGGGTTCATCCTCTCTTGCTCACTGGAGGATGGAGCCTGGAACTTGGCCTGGCTGTCCCCAAGAGGCTGTGACGCTCCCAGGACCCCTTATTCTCCATCTAAAACCCATGTGACTGAGCATGACAGGTGCAGAGAACGGAGCCTGGCAGCGCATTGTCTCTGTCACTCCAACACATCTTCTCCGCCCACAGCAGCATCTTTGGAAGTGTAACCTTTGACTTCCAAAGGCCTCAACAGAACCATAACAGTCTAAAGGGATTTCCTGCTGAGGGATGGGGTGCTTTTTGGATCTGAGGAGTCTGCAGCACTGCCCGATTCTGTCGTCAGCCCGCTATGCCCACACCAGCTTGCCCTTTAGGCATTTTGCGTCATGCTGTGTCACACCTCCGGGTTGGCTCTTGGAGTCCTCTTTGGATGGAATCTATACTCCCTGCTCAATGCAAATTTAGATTCCCACTGGGTGCCAGATGCTGCGCTAGGCACTAGGAATAAAATGAGGAGCCGTATAAACACGGGCCCTGGCCTCTGGGGATTTGACATTCTCCTGGAAGAACAGTGGTGGCTGTGAAATTTATATACACAGAAAGAACTTGGATGATAGTCAGGTCAGAGGGAACTTGCCTTGAATTTGTATTTGCAGAACAGTACGCCTTTTTAAGGCCAAGCACAGTGGCTCACGCCTGTAATCTCAGCACTTTGGGAGGCCAAGGTGGGCAGATCATTTGAGGTCAGGAATTTGAGACCAGCTTGGCCAACATGGTGAAACCCTGTCTCTACTAAAAATACAAAAAACTAGCCAAGTGTGGTGGCGCATGCCTGTAATCCCAGCTACTTGGGGAAGCTGAGGTGGGAGAATCGCTTGAACTTGGGAGGCAGAGGTTGCAGTGAGCCAAGATCACACCACTGCACTCCAGCCTTGGCAAAAGAGTGAGACCCTGTCTCAAAACAAACAAACAAACAAAAAAAAAAAAAACTGTGCCCTTTTTTATTGTGTCTGTATCTTTGGGGGGATTCGTGGGCTGCAGGCAGGGTTTGATGGAAATTACAGTGGTAACTTCAGCCCACCTACATCTGCCACCCTTTAGTCTGGTACTCCAGAAGAGACAAAAAATAAGTAAAGTTTATTTTTCTTTTCTTCTCTCTCTCTGTCTCTTTTTTTTTTTTTTTTCCTGAGATGATCTTGCTCTGTTGCCCAGGCTGGAGTGCAGTGGCACAATCACGGCTCACTGCAGCCTTGAACTCCTGGACTCAAGCGATCCTCCCGCCTCAGCCTCCCAAGCAGCTAAGACTACATGTGTGAGCGACTACACCTGGCTAAGTTTTTTAGTTTTTTGTAGAGACAGCGTTTCGCTATGTTGCTTAGGCTGGTCTCAAACTCCTGGGCTCAAGCAGTCCTCCCACTTCGGCCTGTCAAAGTGTTAGGATTACGGGAGTGAACCACCGTGCCTGGCCTCGAAACAGAAGTTTCCATGAAATCATTCCAACATTTTTATAGGGAGGGAGCAAGGGTGGGTGAGCCAGAGATTCTCATGGGACCCACACTGGGTAGAGCAGAGAAGCAGGGGACATTGCCACCCAGAACAGATCAACAGGGAGTTGAGTGGCCGAAAGTTGGTGGGAAGAGGATTCCAGAGAGAGCAGCAAGGCAAAGGATGCATCCGGGACGAAGCTGGAAGAAGGGGCAGGCGGGTCTGGGTAGGCTTGGTGAAGGGTTTGGATTCTCACCTAAGAACAATGGGGAGCCTTTGAAGGTTTTAAGCAGACAGTGTTTGGGTCCAAGCTTGTCCTTTTGTTGATTTCTTTTCTGCCTGGGTGGCAGACGGGATGCAGCAGTTAAGAATGGATGCAGGGGCCGGACGTGGTGGTTCACACCTGTAATCCTAGCACTTTGGAAGGCAGAGGCAGGAGGATCGCTTGAGGTCAGGAGTTAGAGACCAGTCTGATTAATATAGTGAAACCCTGTCTCTACTAAAAATACAAAAAATCAGCTGGGCACAGTGGCATGCACCTGTAATTCCAGCTACTCGGGAGGCTGAGGCAGGAGAATAATTTGAACCCAGGAGGCAGAGGTTGCAATGAGCTGAGATCTTGCCACTGCACTCCAGCCTGGGTGACAGAGTGAGACTCTGTCTCAAAAAAAAAAAGGAATGGATGGATAGAGTGGTTAGGGGGCTCTGGAAGAGGCCCAGGGAGTGGGGAAGGCTGCCTGTGCTGTGGTGGTGACATCAAGTCGAAGAAGGACTGGAAGAGGGTAAGATATCTAGAGAAGGCAAAGTTGGCACCGAGTTGGCCTGTGCACCTTCCCTTTATCTTTCATGAACTATTTTCCTATTAATTCTCTAGAACAGGCTTGGCAAACTTCTTCTGTCAAGCGCTAGATGATAACTGTGTTCAGCTTTGCAGGCCATATGGTTTCTGCATACTGCAAAAGCAGCTATGGACAATCTGTACACAAATGAGCACGGCTGTGTTCCAATAAAACTTCACAGAACTAGGCAGCGGGCCGGATTTGGTCTACAGGTTGTGGTTTTGACAACCCCTGCTCTGGAACTTAGCTCAAAAGCCTCTCCCTCCAGGAATCCTTCCTAAACTCCACGGCCTATTTGCACTCACCATCTCTGGGTGGCCACTGCGTTCTGAGACTGTGTTTTTCATTGCTTCTTCCATCTCATACCTTTTGGCTAGAACCACTGACCTTGAGCCACACTGCATGGATGTGATGAATCCTCTATAACCTTGGCCAACTTTCTTAACTTCTTTGAGCCTCAGTCTCCTTGTTTGTAGAATGAGGATAAGAATGACTGTCACAGGAGGCTGAGGCAAGGAGGATCGCTTGAGCCTGGGAGGTGGAGGCTGCAGTGAGTTGTGATTGCACCACTGCACTCCATCCAACCTGGATGACAGAGCGAGACCTTGTCTCAAAAAAAAAAAAAAAAAAAAAAAAACCGAAAATGACTGCCATGAGGATTATTTGAGTTAATGCAGGTATAACACCTGAAGGAGTGAGGGCACGTAGTAGGCACCATGTCTGTACTAGTGGCTGTGATCTTACTGTATTAGTTTATTTACTTGCCAGTATGTCTTCAGAGCACTGCTCCTGATTTAACCTTGTCCCCCTACTGCTTAGTAACTGCCTGGTACTGCTCACATCTTTGTGCAATGAATGGAAGGACTCTACAATGTTGAGGTGGCTTTTTTGAGACAGTCTCACTCTGTAGCCCAGGCTGGAGTGCAGTGACTCAATGTCAGCTCACTGCAACCTTTGCCTCCCAGGTTCAAGCGATTCTCCTGCCTCAGCCTCCTGAGTAGCTGGGTTTACAGGCACCCTGCACCGCCACCACACCCCAGCTAATTTTTGTATTTTTTGTAGAGATGGGGTTTTGCCATATTGCCCAGGCTGGTCTTGAACTTCCAGGCTCAAGTCCCCTGGTCTCAAGTGATCTGCCTGCCTCTGCCTCCCAAAGTGCTGGAATTACAAGTGTGAGCCACCATGTCCAGCCTACAATGTTGAGTTTTTTATTGAGGTTTTTTTTTTTTAAGAATGAAGCATGCATGAATGAATGCTTTTAATGTCTCTTTTTCTTTTTTCATGCAAAAATCCATTTTTTATGGTAAAATATGCATAACATAAAACTTAGCATTTTAACCACTCTTAAGTGTACAGTTCTGTGGCATTAAGTACATTCACACATTGTGCATCCATCACCACCATCCATCTCCAGAACTTTTCCATCTTCCCAAACTGAAACTCTGCACCCTTTAAACACTCCCTTTGCATTTCCATCTTCCCCCATATCCATGGTGATATGGTTTGGTTGTGTTTCCACCCAAATCTCATCTTGAATTGTAGCTCCCATAAACCCCATGTGTCAGTGGAAGGGACCCGGTGGGAGGTAATTGAATCATGGGGGCAGGTTTTTCCCATGCGGTTCTTGTGATAGCGAATAAGTCTTGTGAGACCTGGTGGTTCTATAAAAGAGAGTTCCCCTGCACGTTCTCTTTTGCCTCCTGCCATGTTAGACGTGCCTTTGCTCCTCCCCTGCCTTCCATCATGACCGTGAGGCCTTCCTAGCCATGTCGAACTGCGAGTCCATTAAATCTTTTTTTCCCAGTCTTTGGTATGTCTTTATTAGCAACATGAGAACACATGAATACAAGTAACCTCCATTCTACTTTCTGTCTCTGAGAATTTGACTCCTCTATGGACCTCATATAAGTGGAATTATACAGTAGTTGTCCTTCTGTGACTGGTTAATTTCACTTGACATAATGTCTTCAAGGCTCATCCATGTTGTAGCGTGTGTCAGAATTTCCTTCCTTTTCAAGTCAGAATAATATTCCGTTGTCTATACCACATCTTCTTTATCCATTCATCCATTTATGGACACTTGGTGGTGTCCGTCTTTTGGCTCTTGTGCATTTTCTTTTAATGAGGCATCTCATACGGTGGATCAAATGTAGTTCATTGTCATGTTTCATTGCCTGAAGTTTGTGGTCTGGGGATGACTTGGGAAGGCTCTTTTGGTTGGCTCTTGGTGCCTGGTTTCTCACCTGTGAAACAGAGATAAAAATTTCTACATGGTAACATTACTGTATTAATGAATTAATCTCTGGAGCTCTTAAAACAGTGCTTGACAAATGATCAACAGTCAGTAAAAGGTAACTGTAAGTATTAATTCAATTATTGATGGAGAGAGAAAGGATCTTTTGAGTGGAGGTGGAGAGAGCAAAACCTTTTCCCTTTCAAAATTTCTCTAGTGAGGATCCCTTGAGTCCAGGAGTTTGATACTGTAGTGAGCTATGATCGCAGCACTGCACTGCAGTCTGGGTGACAGAGCAAGACTTTGTCTCTAAAAATTAAAATTAAAATAAGTTGAAATAAATAAATAAAAATAAAAATTCCTCCAGGGAAGTTTTGAATTGTTACTAACAACCTCATCACTGCAGACCAGAGGGTTTTTGCAACCTCATGGATTTTTATTAATAGTCATAATTTAATCACCAGCTGTTCTGCAAATAAGCTAGCACCCGTCTGAAATGCGCCAAACTCCAACCCTACCCTATTGACATTTTCCTGAGCAAGGATTTGTCTTCTGGTTGGTGAATTTCACATGGTATTTTTCTAAAATAATACAGGAATTTGACTCAATGAAGATAAATATATAGCAACCATTTCACCTTTCGACAGTTTACTTTGGCTGGAGGATTTGAAATGCTCTCTTCTTTTTTTGAGACGGAGTCTCACTCCGTCGTGCAGGCTGGAGTGCGGTGACAAGATCTTGGCTTACTGCAACCTCTGCTTTCCAGGTTCAAGCAATTCTCCCTCCTCAGCCTCCTGAGTAGTGGGTGGTGCCCGCCACTATGCCCAGCTAATTTTTGTATTTTTAGTAGAGACGAGTTTTCACCATGTTGACCAGGCTAGTCTCAAACTCCTGATCCCAGGTGATCCACCCGCCTTGGCCTCCCAAAGTGCTGGGATTACAGGCTTGAGCCACCGTACCTGGCCTGAAATGCTCTCTTTAAAAATGTAACTGTTATTAGTCGAGCTCAGCCTGATTCTCCTTGGCAAAAGGCATTTCTGGAAAATTCCAAGTGCCCATCCGTACCTGTGCTGCAAGGCAGTTATTTCCCAAGCGGTCATAGGAATCCACCTTGTAAGGCCAGATCTACATGGCTCCACATGCAGACAGTGGTTTGGGGCTATGCAGACAGCCTCACCTGTTCACTGGGATCCTAGAGTTCTGTCACCTCGGCCACACCCCAAGCCTCCTAACTTGCCCTGGGGCCTCATCCTTGCACTTTGAGGCTCCAGGCATCACTGTATCATACTGACCACTGCTAGCAGAGGAGCTGGTGACTTCTCTGGACTAAAGAAGTTGGTGGCCACAGAGTGGGTTGCTGCCTTTGAGTGCTGATTTCTCTGAGACACAGGGCCCTGGAAACTTCTAGAAAAACAACCCCTCACTTACATGCAATTACCCACATGAATGCGCATTTGAGTGGGGGATCTCTTCATGTGTGGGGGGAAAAGATGCACAAATATGGCTTTTGGGGGTAGGATGTGTGGGGTCAGGGATCCTTCTATGGAGAAAGTGCTTATTCTGACGTGGGAACTAGATCCTGGCAGGTGAAATATTAGATGTGTTACATGGATGTAGCATTAATATCATTGAATCATACAACGGGAAGATTATTCCTTCTTCATTGCTTCTGACTATCTCAAAGGTGCTAGAATGCCTTCCTTACCTCTTTTAACACCTGCCAATCTTCCTTTTATAATTTTTTTTTGGAGACAGGGTCCCTCTTTATTGCCCAGGCTGGAGTACAGTGGCGCAATCTCGGCTCACTGCAACCTCCACCTGCCAGTTTCAAGCATTTCTCCTGCCTCAGCCTTCCGAGTAGCTGGGATTGCAGGTGTGCACCACCTTGCCCAGCTAATTTTTTTGTATATTTAGTAGAGATGGGGTTTCACCATGTTGGCCAGGCTGGTCTTCAGGTGATCCACCAGCCTTGGCCTCTCGAAGTGCTGGGATTGCAGGTGTGAGCCACTGCACGTGGCCTCACCTACTGATAAGCATTTGGGTTGTTTCCATTTGGGGTGTTACAAGTAGAGCTGCTGTGAACCCTCATGTACACATATTTGTATGCACTCTCACAGAGTTCAAAAAATATTTGGTATAAAATGGGGATTTCACATAAGAATTTTTCAGATTTCCAGCATCTCTTGAAAAATTAGTAGCTCTAGCAATTCAGAGCCCATGTTTCTACAAGGAACAGTGGCTAAGAGTTGAGTGGCTGCTGCCTCTCTTTGGGGTCAGGTGCTCCAATTAGCCTCAGGCCCCACCACTCCCTATTACAGCACACTTCCCTCATTTGCATTATTTACTTGATCCTGTAGCCCTGTATTTGTGCACTCTGCTTTATATATCAGAGGAAATTCAGAGAGGCAGATAAACAGAACATCCAGGCATAGGAAGAGTTTGAACAGAACAGAGAAGGGCTATGAATTTTAACCTTGAAGGGCTTTGGTTTCATTCTGAAGTTTCTTTGGGGTTTTGACTCCCAAGCAGCCATTATTAGCATCAGCAAAACCACCCCTTCCCAGGAATGCCTGGCCAGGAAAGTCTGGCGTCTGAGGGGTGAGGGCCCCTGCTGGTGATCTGAGGCCCTGCGTGCCTACTGCCAATCCCTCTGTTTGTCCAAGGAGGTCTGGAACCCATTGTGCACTGGGAAATGCTTTTGTGCTTTGCAGCCGATTCTTTCCAGCGGCGGAGCCTGCAGCCAAGCTACTGATGGCTGGTTTCTAAAACTGGCCCAGCCCTGGGGAAGTGGAGCTGGCAGTCTGGCCCTGTGCTACCCTCCTCATAAAACACCACTGCATCCCGGGGAGAAAGTCTCTGTCTTTTCTGATGGTGTCACAGAGCAAGACTCATCATGATGCCGACTTCTCTTTAACACATGTCCTTCCTTTGCTCATCTACCTTTCTAGCAAAGGCATCAGGCCTCAGGCTTAGAAGCTTTGGAAAGCAATAGAACCTAGAGAAAATTATTAACTTCTTTTTCCAGCTAGGCGTGGTAGCTCACATCTGTAATCCCAGCACTTTGGGAAGCCGAGGCAGGCAGATTACCTGAGTTCAGGAGTTCCAGATAAGCCTGGCCAACATGGTGAAACCCCATCTCTACTAAAAATACAAAAATTAGCTGGGTGTGGTGGTGCATGCCTGTAGTTCCAGCTAGTCCGGAGGCTGAGGCAAGAGAATGACTTGAACCTGGGAGGCAGAGGTTGCAGTGAGCCGAGATTGTGCCACTGTACTCCAGCCTGGGCGACAGAGTGAGTGTCCATCTCAAAAAAAAAAAGAATTATTAACTTATTTTTCCCATTTTCCCTATTGTTATGGTACCCTCTATTAGTGGAAAATAATAGTAGCTTTCCACTTGGGGAAATAATTTAAAGATTTCATTTCAAATACATACGTTAAAGGCTGAAACAGGCTGATTTGAAGAAAAATATTAAATGATTATGTAGATGGTATATGAATATGGGAAATGTGATGACATTGCTGCCCAGTACCTGAAATTTGGGAGCGTTAAGAGGAAAACTTAAGGCAGATTAAATTTAACAGAATTTAATTGAGCAAAGAATGATTCGTGAATCGGGCAGCGCCCTGCACCAGAATAGATTCAGAGCAGCCCCAAAGCTGCCACGTGGTCGGATGATATTTACAGACAGAAAAAGGCAAGTGAGGCACAGAAGGTGGAAGTCAGGTGCAGAAACAGCCAGATTGGTTTCTGCTTATTGTTTGTTTGCCTTATTTGAACAGGATTCGAACAGTTGGCTGCCTGCGATTGGCTAAAATTCTGTGATTGGTGCAGGAGTCGGTTCCAGGCTGTTCACACATCTAGTTAGGTCACAGTTCACTGTGTACGGGAGAGACCGTTAAGATATGTAAGGAAGGAAGCTGGACGTGGTGGCTCATGCCTGTAATCTCAGCACTTTTGGAGGCTGAGGTGGGAGAATAGCTTGAGCCAGGAGTTTGAGACCAGCCTGGGCAACATAGTAAGATCTTGTCTCTACAAAAAACATAAAAATTACCTGGGCATGGTGGCATGCGCCTGTAGTCCCAGCTACTTGGTAGGCTGAGGTGGGAGGATCACTTGAGCCCAGGAGGCCGAGGCTTCGGTGAGCTGTGGTTGTGCCACTGCACTCCAGCCTGTGCAACAGAGCGAGACCCTGTCTCAAAGAAAAAAGAAAATAGTAAGGAGCCAGCGTTAGGCTGAATGAAGTTTAGTTCGTTTCATCGGAATCCCTGGCAGAATAGTTACCCCTGCACCAGTGTAGATAGTTCATATGGGCAATTGTGCCCTGAAAGTGACTGCCATGTTTTAGGAAAACACACCCACATCAGTATTCAACTAAGGAAACAGCCGTATGTCCTGATGGAGGGATGACCAGGTTTCAAGAGCACTTTTGACCAGACGCAATTTTCATGCCTTGTATTGACTTCAGAACAACACCCCATCCCTGGCTTCATAAGATGAGCCGCCCTTGCAGACACTCAGTAATCAACGGCCACTGTCCATTCCTGTGCAGGCGCTCCCCTCTCTCTGCAGTCTGCATTTTCTTAGAAGGTTGTGACCTGAGTAATTCTTCAATGCGGTGGTTGTCAGCTGAAGGCAGTTGTGTTCCCCAGAGGACATTTGAAATGTTTGGAGGCATTTTTGGTTGCTATAGTTGGGTGAGGGGGTGCTGCTGGCATCTACTGGATAGAGGCCAGGGATACTGCTAAACTTCCTACATGGCACAGGACAGCCCCCCACAGCAAAGAATGATTGGGCCTGAATGTCAGTAATGCTGAGGCTGAGAAACCTTGTTTTAAAGGAATTCCAGGCACCACTGAGGAATGGGGGGGAGGGTTTGAGGAGGTAGAAGACCTCTAGAATTCTTCAGATCTGCGTGAGTCCTGAACTCACAGACTGTTGTCTGAAGGAGCCAATTGCCCTCTTATAAACTACAAGATTCCAGAAGGGAGGAAGAATTTGGGTGTATAAAACCTGGGCTGTGCCTACTCCCCGTGGCTTGGTGAACAGGGTGGTTCTTCAGGGCATCCACACCCCTAAATGCCATCCCTGATCTGTTTTTGTTTTGTTTTGCTTTCGAGACAGAGTCTCCCTCTGTTGCCCAGGGTGGAGTGCAGTGGCACGATCTCGGCTCACTGCAACCTCTGCCTCCCAGGTTCAAGCGATCCTCCTGCCTCAGCCTCCCGAGTAGCTGGGATTACGGACGTGCACCACCACGCCCGGCTAATTTTTGTATTTTTAGTAGAGACGAGGTTTCACCATGTTGGTCAGGCTGATCTCGAACTCCAAGGTCCACCAGCCTCAGCCTCCCAAAGTGCTGGGATTACAGGCCTGAGCCACCGCACCCGGACCCCTGTTCTATTTAAGACTAGGTTCCTGTAGGTCCTGGACTTGGTGTGAATGTGACTTTCAGAGGCTCTGCTGTCTATGGGTTTCCAGCTATCTCAGGCTGTAGCTCTCAGGAAATGGCTCAGCGTCATATGCATGCATAGGTAGGTCTCTACCTGATGCCCACCTTAGCACCAGGAGGAATCAATAGCCCTTCTAGTGTCATGTGGGCTCAGGTCTCATCATAGTACATATGTGACTGGATGGACCCAGCATGAGGGCTCCCTGGGAGCTCAGACATGGGAAACTCTGAGAGCTGCGCCAAAAGGTGGGCTGGTCAGGGGGACTGTGTCACTGGTTATCAGTTCATGGGAACACTGTGCCAAATGGGAGAGGAGTTGCTGGAATCAGGAAGGTGGAGCCAAGGTCCAGAGCTGGGGAGGTAGCCGACAGATGCAGGAAGTTGGAGGGACCAGACAGGAGATGGAGAGAACGAACATGGGAGAGGGCAGCACAAATGAGGCTGTTTCTAGCTCATTTTGTGAGCACCACCTATGCTCAGGGACGCTAGTACTTCCTTCCTCCCATGGCTGGCTTCAAATGGTGACAGCCAATCATATGCTTTGCCTGGAAGCCCTGGGAAGGACAATCACCGGGATTGGTTCCTGGTGAGATGAGAAGAATATAAGGTGCAGCCTGGCCAAGGCAGAGGGTTGCAGTGGCATCTCGCGTGTACTGTTATGCCTCAGCAGTCCCCTAATTTTTTCCAAGTCATGCCTCGTGTACCTTTGTGTCTTTGTCTGCTTGCTAGCATGGGACCTACTGGCTAGCCTCACCTATGCTCCAGCTTTGACATCTGCTGGCCTCCTCCTTGGTCCAGCCTCCCCTTCCATCTCCACCTTCTGTGTCCTCACAGGTAAGACCCATAGTGTATTGCAGAGGGCTGGGCTCAGTTCTGGCTTTAGCACTTCCTGGCTGTGTGACCAAAGTCAGGTTTCTCTACCTCTCTGTGCCTCAGTTTTTTCCTCTGTCAAATGGGAGTAATGATGTTTGACAAGCAGTTGTGAGAATAACAGCAGCTGTGCCCATCCCTTAGTGATCAATGACTATTAGTTATAAAAATAGTACAAAGCTATGGTCTGCTTTCTGATCTGCTGAAGTGGGAGGGACGACAAAGTAACTGAAAGAACCTGGCACCTGGTTTGAATTTTAGTACAACTAAGGGATCTTGAGGAAGTAACTAACCCTCCTGAATGTGTTTCCTAATCTGTAAGAAAGGAACAATGCTACCAGCTGTGAGGAACAAGTGAGAAGGTGCAGGTGAGCTGCTCTCAGCCTTAGTGCCGCATTGGAATCTCCCAGATGCCTGGGCCTCGCTCTAGGGATTCTGATTCAATTGGCCAGGATGTGGCCTGCAGCAGATCTTTTTAAAGCTCTCCAGGTGACTCTAATGCACAGCCCAGGACGGAGGACCAAAAGTTAGGTCTTCAGACCAGTGGTTCTTAAAGTGTGGTCCTTCGACCATCAGCATCAGCACTACCTGGGAATTTGATAAAAATGCACATTCTCAGGCTCCATCCGGGACCCACTGAATCAGAAAGTCTGCAAGCGGGGTCCAGTGATCCGAGTTTTAACAAGCCCTCTAGGTATATCTTCCAGGTGTAGACATGCAACAATTATCTGTTGTTCCCTCCCTCCCTGTTCCTTTCCTCCCTGCAGCAGATATGTACTTAGCCCATCCTATGTGCTAGACTGAGTGTGGCGCTGGGGATACAACAGTGACCAACAGACAAGATCCCTACCCTCAAGGGGCTTACATTCTAGAGGGGGAAACAGAGTTTAAAAAAATAAGCAAACACACAATTAATTAAAAACGGTAGTAAGTGTTAAGAAGGAGGCCCTCAAAGGCCTGAGATGGTGAATTTCCATCAGTTTTTTTAAGAACACATTGGTCTCTCAGGCAAGAAAGCTTCTACCCATTTCTAACCCCATTCAGGACTTTCAGGACCTCTGACCTCAGACAGCTTCTCAACAGCTGATGCATGTGCTGGCTTGACATTTTCTGAAAGCAGCTGGGCCACCACTTGACAGAAACAGCTGTGAGCAGGACCTGCTCAACATTTATCTCCTGGAGTACTGGTTCCCAACCAGGGTGAATTTGCACCCCACTGGCATTCGCCAATGTCTGGAGACATTTTTGGTTGTTGTAACTGCTGGGGGTGGAGAATGCTATTAACATTTAGTGGGTAGAGACCAAGGATGCTGTGCTAAACAGCTCCCAATGCACAGGACAGTCCCCACAGCTGAGATATATCTGGGCCCAAATGTCAAGAGTGCTGAGGGTTGAGAGTCCCAGCTCTGGGACGTTCATGTTCTGAATCCCTGGCCAGGTCCCTCCGGAGTGCTCTTCTCCACTTTCTCTCTCTCCTTGCTCCTGAATTTGGCTGAACTTGAGAATCTTCCACCATTTGACCAGAAAAGGATTTCAAGCTGCCTTCCCCCTTCCTGAGCTGGGGATCTGCACTGAGCTAAGCATCTCCTTGGAAACTCCTTGGCTTCGTGCACTTTGGAAAACAATAAATTTGCAAGGTTGCACAAAACATCCAGAAGCCTAAAGCTGGCTGGAACTGCTAAATCCATTTTTTTTTCCCCCTTCCACATCAAAAATAATTTCTTGGCCTTAGAGGCTTTCTCCACTGTCACAAGACACAGGCAGATAGTTTTACATGGCGAACAACCCTGCCAAACATATCTCTGCTTTCAGAGCTGCTGGGTGGATTTCTAGTCCAGCCAGGACTATCAGCACACTTTTCCACCGAGCCGAGGTTGGTTTTATCTGAGGCAGACCTGGTAATTGCCTTTCACACCCCATGCATGGCCAGAGACCATTCCCAGTGCTGACCTCAACCCTTTCCATATTCTGGGTGCAGGGTTGAGGGTGAGTGGGTGAGTGGGTGGGTGGGTGGAGTGGAGATTTGCTTCTGGCTTCTCCTCTACAGGAGGTGGGAGTGGGTGATCATAATCGAGTTTTCCATCCTGCTGCAAGCAGAAGGAGAAAGAAGAAGATAACTTACTGTAACAACAAAAGACATATTAGCTCTACTGAGTGCTTTACTTAGGTGAGCTTATCTTTCCCTCCTATGAAGAAGGGGTTATTATTAGACCTATTTTACAGATGAGGAAACTGAGGACTCATCACAAAAAGTGATTTACCTGAAGTCCCCACCACTAACCTCTCCAACTAGGAAATGGCAGAGCTGTGATTTTACTCCAGGTGGTCCTGTCATGGGTGCAACTGACTGGGGCCAGTGTTGTGGGTGGTAAAAGAATTTACCAAGATGGTCATGGGTAAAGAAAGGCAGATGTATTGGAGAAAGTAGAAGGATACGTTGCAAGAAAGCAATGGGTAGCACAGCACAGAAGGGGCTGTCTGCAAAGAGGCAGGAGCTGGAAGGAAGTTTTACAGGGTTGTGCTGCTGGGGGTACGTGCAGAACAAAGTATTTGGGAACAGAATGCTGTGCAAGTGAGTTGTTTGTGGTTAACCGTCTCTCAGAACAATTGTTCTCCCCAACTTGGGGCCCCCTCCTAGTTGTTGCTAACTTATTAGGATGCCACAAGTCCAGCTCTAGATTCTGGGCTTCAGGTTAATAGGGATGCTTCCTCCGCTACCCAGCCTAGTGATAACAATAACAGGTCAACATCTAAAGCAGTAGTTCTCAAACAAGGTGATTTGCCTCCATTTCCCCCAAGGGGCATTTGGCAATGTCTGAAGACATTTAGTTGTCACAAATGGCGGTGCGTGCTACTGATGATTGGCATCCAGTGAGTAGAGGCCAAGGATGCTGCCAAACATCCCACAGTGCACAGGACAGTCCCCACCCCCACCATGGAGAATCACCCAGCCTCAAATGTCAATAGTGCTAAGGCTAAGAAACCCTGATCTGCTAGCATTAAGGTTTAATTTAAAAAGACAGAAAGGAAAAAAGAGAGTAGATAGGTAGATGGCTAGGCAGATGGAAGGATAGATAGTGTGGAGGCTGAGGGACCCAGGCTCTGGAAGGCTTGCTATATGCTGGCCGCAGGGCTGAACACATTACACGGGTTACCTAGATCCATCCTAGAAGTCATCTTCTGGGATAGGTGTTATTATCATCCTCTTTATACACATGGGGAAACTGAGGCTCAGAGAGATTTGGTGATTTTCCAAGGCCACACGCTTGGCAGTGGCTGGTGGCTCCCCAACCTCTCTTCTAGAAGGTTCCTCTGGATGGTAGTGAGGTGGGCACACTGGAATCCGAATACCACTGGCCTCTCCTCACTCCACACATTCCATAAGTTCTCAAGTCCTTCCTACTTCAACTTCTGGATACTCTGGTGACCTCATTCCTTCTGCAATTGTCCACACTGCCTAGGTGTGAGTCTTCCTGTCTCTCAGCTTATCCAGATTGTCCCCTCTGTCCGTCCTCCAAATGGCAGCCAGAGAGATCTGCATAAAACTACAAACATAATCATGTCTTTCTCTTGCTTTAAAGCTTTACTATGCACATGAATAGCTTGGGAGTTTGTAAAAATGTAGATTCTGTGCTGAGATCTGGGGTGGGGCCTGGGTTTCTAACAAGCTCTTCAAGTCCAAAGATGCTGGTCCATGGACCACACTTGGAGTAGCGAGGCACTGGAGAAATTGTTCTCTGAACACAGAAACCCCAGAGGAGCAGCAGACTTGTATGAGATGGGCGGCTTTCGGGGATCATGATTTCCCCTGGAATAGTTTATAACAGCGGTTGCAAACTCACAGCCCCAAGGGCCAAATCCCCGCCCTGCAACCTATTTTTATAAATAGTTTTATTGGAGCACAGCCATGCCCAATACATTTTCTTGTTGTCTGCGGCTGCTTTTGTGCTAGAAAGGCCAAGTTGAGTAGTTTCAACAGAGATCATAAAGCTGTATATTGAGACTTGCAGCAATTTAAAGAGGATGGACTTGAAGAAGTAAAAACAAAACACAGCCAGGCATAGTGGCTCACGTCTGTATCCCAACACTTTGGGAGGCCAAGGTGGGTCAATCACTTGAGGTCAGGAGTTCGAGACCAGCCTGGCCAACATGGCAAAACCCTGTCTCTACTAAAAATACAAAAATCAGCCAGGTGTGATGGTGTGGGCCTGTAGTCCCAGCTACTCAGGAGGCTAAGGCAGGAGAATCTCTTGAACCCAGGAGGTGGAGGTTATAGTGAGCCGAGATGGCGCCACTACACTCCTGCCTGGGCGACAGAGCGAGGCTCCGTCTCAAAATAAATAAATAAATAAATAAACAAACAAACAAACTGACATATAACACAGCAAAGAACACAACTGTATTAATGTTCAAATTTAAAAAAATGTTTAGTTATTATGGGGACATAGTTGTACATATTCATCAGGTACATGTGACATTTGACTGCATTAATCTGTGTACAGCTTGAATTTGATTTTTACATGTGTGTGCACATGTGTAACCAGTACCTAGTTCAGTGGCTGTCAGTCATGGGGTGATTATGCCCCTCAGGGGATATTTAGCAATGTGGTTGTCACATTGCTAAATGCTACTGGCATTTAGTGGGTAGAGGCCAGGGATGCTACTAAACATCCTTCAATGCACAGGACAGATGCCACACACAGAATTATCTGGTCCCAGACCAGGCACCGTGGCTCACATCTGTAATTCTAGCACTTTGGGAGACTGAGGTGGGTGGATCACTTGAGGCCAGAGGTTTGAGACCAGCCTGACCAACATGGTGAAACCCCATCTCTATTAAAAATACAAAAATTAGCCGGGTGTGGTGGTGCATGCCTGTAATCCCAGGTACTCAGGGGGCTGAGGTACAATGATTGCTTGAACCCGGGAGGCAGAGGTTGCAGTCAGCTGAGATGGCACCACTGCACTCCAGCCTGGGTGACAGAATGACTCTGTCTCAAAAAAAAAAAAGAAATATCTGACCCTAAATGTCAATAGATGATGAGGTTGGAAAACCCTGTTCCAGATCAAAGCCTAGGACATTTCTAGTTCCAGGAGCCCCCCTCTTGCCCCCTCCCAGTCTACACCCTCTCCCAAAGGAACCGTCATTCTTACTTCTATCACCAGCCATTAGATTTGCCTGGTCTTGAAATTCATGTTGATGGAATCATGCAATATGTTCTTTGCTTGGTGCTTGGCTGCTTCCACTCAATATAATATCGGTGAGGGTCGTCCATTGTATTGTTGTGTGTGTGTTAGAAGTTCTTTTTTTACTGCTGGATAGTAGTCTATTGTGGGACTATTCCACAACTGATCCATCCTCCTGATGACAGATGTTTAAGTTGTTATGAACATTCTTGCACAAGTCTTTTGGTGGACATACAGACTCCTTTCTCATGGGCGTTCCCAGGGATTCCCAGGAATCCCTGGCTGATAGAGTGGGTGTATCTTCAACTTCAGTAGGTTCTGTCAAATGGCTTTCCAGAAGTTGACAAATATTGACTTCTACCAGCCGCATATAAGTGGTCCAGTTTCTCTGCATCCTAGTCAACACTTAGAATTGTCATCTCTTTCATTTAGATTACAAGACAATAATCAGATTCAAAGACAGGGGATACAAAGTTTCTTTTGTGGGTGGGTAATGAAAATGTTCTAAATTAGATTATAGTGATGGCTGGACAACTGTAACTATACTGAAAACCACAGTACATTTTAAGTGGGTGAACTTTTTGGTAAATTGTATCTCAATAAAGATGTTGAAAAAATTGAAAGGGGAATGACTTTCCTACAATGTGACTTATGTTATCATTTACCACTTAAAATCACTTTGGAAGTCATTGGTTACAGCATTGGCTTCACTCCTATTTCTCTACTGTCTTATCCTATTGATTCCTATCCTAAATACAGTTGTTTAAAAGCAGCTCTAGGCTGGGCATGGTAGCCCACGCCTGTAATCCTAGCACTTTGGAAGGCTGAGGCAGGTGGATCGCCTGAGGTCGGGAGCTTGAGACCAGCCTGGCCAACATGGTGAAACCCCATTTCTACTAAATATACAAAAAAATTGGCTGGGCATGGTGGTGCACGCCTGTAATTCCAGCTACTCAGAAGGCTGAGGCAGGAGAATCGCTTGAACCTGGCAGGCGGAGGTTACAGTGAGCCGAGATCGCGCCACTGCACTCCAGCCTGGGCAACAAGAGTGAAACTGTCTCAAAAAAAAAAAAAAACAAAAACAAAAAAACAGGCAGCCCTAATTTTTGGCTTTATATACAACTAATTGTCCATGAATCTGAGTCTAGGCTTGAACTTCAAGTCAAAAAGGTAGGCTGGGCTCAATGACTCAGACCTGTAATCCCAGCACTTTGGGAGGCTGAAGTGGGAGGATCACTTGAGCCCAGGAGTTCAAGACCAGCTTGGGCAATCTAGCAAGACCCCATCTCGAGACAAAATAATAAATTAGTCAGGCATGGTGGTGTGCATCTGTAGTCCTAGCTACTTAGGAGGCTGAGGCGGGAGGGCCACTTGAGCCCAGGAGATTGAGGCTGTAGTGAGGAGTGATTGCACCATTGTACTCCAGCCTGGGCAACAAAGCCAAGACACTGTTTCAAAAACAAAACAAAAAATAATTTGCGTGTACCCAGTTGAATACTTTTCTGGAGAGATCTGTATAACCCAAATGTTTGTGCCTTTGATTACCTTTTCCTCTTATCAGTTTATTATATCTCAGGTGTTTGTTCATTTCTAGGGGTTCACTTCCATAGGCCTTACCTCTTTGGCTTCCAAATTTCTCAGCAAATAAATCAAGATGGCTGGGCACAGTGGCTCACACTTGTCATCCCAGCACTTTGGGAGGCCAAGGCGGGTGGATCGCTTGAGCCCAGGAGTTAGAGGCCAGCCTAGGCAACAAAAAAATAAGAATAATTAGCTGGGCGTGGTGGCACACGCCTATAGTCCCAGGTACTTAGGAGGCTGAGGTGGAAGAATTGCTTGGGCCCAGGAGGCATAGATTGCAGGGAGCTGAGATCACGCCACTGCATTCCAGCCTAAGGGATGAGCAGGACTCTCAAAAAATAAAAATAAAAATAAATAAATCAAGGGCAGTGGTTCTCAACACGGGGCAATTTTTTCCTCTAGGGGGTAGTTGGCAATGTCTGGAGATGATTTTGGTTGTCACACTGGAAGCGAGTACTACTGGTATCTAGTGGGTAGAGACCAGGGATGCTGCTAAACATCCTTCAATGCACAGGACGGCCTCCTCCACAAATTTTATCAAAGAGTCTATCAAAATGTCAGTAGTGCTGAGGTCAAGATACCCTCATCAGGGATGATTTGCTATGAACTCTTTGGTCATATATGACAACTCATTTGGGATTAGGTTCAGCCACATGTGATAGAAAACCTCAAATAGCACCAATTTAAGTAAGTTAGAAGTGTACTTTCCTCTCACATAAAATAAATCTTGGGTTGGCAAGTTGGTTTCATGGTGTTATCAGATGCCCAGGCTGCTATTTTTTCACGTCACCATCCAAGCATTTATTTTTCACACTTAGACCTCATGGTCCAAGGGGGCTGCTGGAGCTCCACCATCACATCTTAAGTTTGAGCTAGCAGGAAGATACCTGAGAAAGAGAAGGGCACAACCACCCCCTTTTAAAAGAGACTTCCCAAGAGTCCCAAACAACATTTTGATTCCTTTCTACTGGCTGGAATTAGTCACATGGCCTGGAGCTACAAGGGAGCCTGGGAAATGTAGTCTTTTATAGTGTTCCATAGGTTAAGAGAAAATGGGTATTAATATGGCCCTTTCTATGTGTCAAGTAGCCACAATGCCACCCACATATAAACATACATAATCTTACATAACCCTCACAATAATCCTATATGGCAGGCATTAAAAATATTTCATAATTTTAAAAAAATACTGAGGTTTAGAGAGATTAGGTAATTTGTACAAGGTTGAATAGGGGTTAAGTAGTGGAACTGGGATTGGAACCCAGGAGTTCTGCTGGGTTCTGAAGGCCTACTTTTTCCAATGGACTACACTCCCTCCGTTTAGACTGGGAGCAATAAGAATGTGTAAATATGGTTGGAGGCTGTTTGTAAAGGCAACATTTTTTATGTAATCGGCTTTCGAGTTACCCGTTCAGCATTTGTGTATATGTAAAAGAGATAACAATTCTTGAAGGATAAATTTAGTCCTCAATTTTTTTTTTAGGAAAGGTAATTATTTTTCCAGCAGTTACTCTCTCTTCCTGCATTACAGAATTTAAGTTGCCTGCAAAGACAAATTCTTTCAAGCGAATCTGAATTTCCTATTGTCTTACATTAAAAAAAAAAAACAAAAAAAAACCCCATAATGATCCCAAATGAAAAATCTCATCACAGACTGGGGGGGGTTGGGGAAGGTAGGGTGGGGAGCAGGACAGTCCATGGCATGGTGGCAGACACTGGACTAAGCAATGTACACACTGTTTTAGGGGTCTCCAGAGAAACAGAAGCAATAGGATGTACAGAAATATATCTGAGAGGAGATTTATTATAGGAATTGGCTTGTGAGGTTATGGAGGCTGAGAAGGCCCACAACCTGCAGTGTGCATGCTGGAGACCTGGGTAACCTGGTAGTATAATTCAGTTCCAGTCCTAAGGTCTAGGAGTCAGGGGCTGAGGCTGTAAGCCTCAGTCTGAGTCTGAACCAGCAACTCTGATGTCCAAGGGAAGGAGAAGGTGGATGTCCCAGCTAAAGCAGAGAGAGCAAATTCACCCTTCCTCTACCTTTTTGTTCTATTCGGACCCTCAGTGGGTTGGGTGATGCCTGCCCACATTGGACATGACCACTGAGTTCATCCATTCAAGTATTAGTTTCTTCCAGAAACACCTTCACAGACACCCCTCAAAATAATAGTTTACCAGCTAGCTACCTGGGTATCCCTTTAAATTAACATATACAATTAACCCAGTCAAGCCAGTCAAATTGACATATAAAATTAACCACTGGCTGGGTGCAGTGGCTCACATCTGTAATCCCAGCACTTTGGGAGGCTGAGGTGGGTGGATTGCTTGAGCCCAGGAGTTTGAGATCAGCCTGGCCAACGTGGCAAAACCTCATCTCTATGAAAAACACAAAAATTACCTGGGTGTGGTAGCATGTGCCTGTAGTTCCAGCAACTCGGGAGGTTGAAGTGGGAGGATCCCTTGAGCCTGGGATGTTGAGGCTGCAGTGAGCCGTAATAGTGCCACCGCACTTCAGCCTGGACAACGGGGTGAGAACCTCTCTCAAAAAAATAATAGAGCAGCCACCACACACACACACACACGTGCACACACACACAGTTTTACTTAGTCCCCCCAGTAACCTTGTGGGCAAGTGTTTTTGTTTTTATTTTTTTGAGACAGAGTTTCACTCTTATTCCCCAGGCTGGAGTAAAATAGGTCAGTCTCGGCTCACTGCAACTTCTGCCTCCCAGGTTCATGCGACTCTCCTGCCTCAGCCTCCCAAGTAGCTGAGATTACAGGCACCCGCCACCACACCTGGCTAATTTTTGTATTTTTAGTAGAGACGGAGTTTTGCCATGTTGACCAGGCTGGTCTCAAACTCCTAACCTCAAGTGATCTGCCCGCCTTGGCCTCCCAACGTGTTGGGATTACAGGCATGGGCCACCACACCTGGCCAGGCAAGTTATTATTAAGCCAGTTTTTATAGACAAAAGAACAAGTGCCCTACACAGTGTCTGGCAGCTAGAAAGGGCTCAATTGTTGTTGAGTGCAGATTGCATGAGGCACAGAGAGGTTGTGATCCATGCAAGGTCACACAGCAGGAGGTGGAATTGAACCTACATCTGTGCAACTATAGAGAGGCTCAGGAAGGTGAAGTAACCTGTCCCCAGGTGTATAGCACGTGGGAGGCTTAGGACTCCTGCTCCCCAGGCTCGCCTCATCTCCACTGGCAGGCAGCCTGCTATATGCAGAGCACAGAGTTTGGGCGGGAAAGGGAGTGAGGTGAGTCCTCTACTCCACCGCCCTCTTCCCACCAGAGTTCCAGTTCCCAGGCAGGGCTGGGCGGGGAAGGCAGGGCTGGCTGCCAGACACAGGATGCCAGGACTCCTCCCATGGGGTGACCCCCTGAGCCAATCCCCAGCAGCCTCACCCAGCCACTAGGATATGCCAGGCTGTGCCCCAGAAGCCTCTTTTCCCCAGATTCCTCCAGCTTCGTGGGAACAGGAAGGTTAACATCCCGGCGGAGGGGGCCTGCAGTGGGGGAGCCCCTCAGAGCTTGGGGGATGGGCAGAGAGATGCCAGCTCTGTCTGTGCATGTGTGTGTCTCTGCCTGTGTATATAACAGATCATTCTACCTGACCTGGAGAGGGTGGGGGTGTGTGTGCGTCTCTGCCCGTATATACAAGGAATAGTTCTACCTGACCTGGGGAGGGTGGGGGTGTGTGTGCGTCTCTGCCTGTGTATAGAAGGGATAGTTCTACCTGACCTGGGGAGGGTGGGGGTGTGTGTGCATCTCTGCCTGTGTATACAAGGGATTGTTCTACCTGGCCTCGAGAGGGTGCGGTGTGTGTGTGTGTCTGCCTGTGTATATAAGGGATCGTTCTACCTGTCCTGGAGAGGGTGGGAGGGCAGGTGGGGAGAGGAGCAGGACTTTCCTTTGGCATTTTTCAGATTGTGTGGGAGAAAAGCATGCACTGTGGGAAGAGCTGCGTGCCACCTTTGCTCTGTGAACAGAGAAGTGTCTGCGTCTGCCAGCTCTGTGTGTCAAGGCAGTGAAGGGGTCCATACCTGCTAAGGTTTTCAAGAGTTCCTTCTCCCAGGCCCTGTGCTAATCACGTTGCTGGATTGTCTCACTAAACCTCGCCTCCAGCCCATGGACTAGGAATGATTATGACCCCTGCTGTAGTGGAAAGGCTCAGAGAGGGTAGGACATTGGCCCAAGGACACCCAGCTTGGATATGCTGGAGCTGGGATTCAGACAGTCTGGTGCCAATGCTTCTCCTCTTGTCTTTTTCATTTTTTGGAGTCTTGCTCTATTGCCCAGGCTGGAGTGCATTCGTGCCATCTTGGCTCACTGCAACCTCTGTCTCCTGGTTTCAAGTGATTCTCCTGCCTCAGTCTCTCAAGTAGCTTGGATTACAGGTGCCCACCACCACACCTGGCTATTTTTTTTCTTTTTGTATTTTTAGTAGAGATGGGGTTTTGCCATGTTGGTCATGCTAGTCTCGAATCCCTGATCTCAGGTGATCCTCCCGCCTCGGCCTCCCAAAGTACTGGGATTACAGGTGTGAGCCACTGCACCCGATTGTGTACTCTTGTCTTAAACACACACCCCATGGTATGTATTTATCCATCCAGAGAGACAGTGTTCACTGAGCACCTACTAATTGATTAATATATGCAAAGTCCTTGGAAAAGTGCCTGGTACACAATAGCAGTATGCTAAGTGTTGCATATTATCATCATCATCATCATTAGTATTTACTGTGTTACCGATATTGATCCCATGTAGGCACTGGGAATTCAGAAGTGAGCAAAACAGACCAAAACCCCTTCCCAGAGGAAAAGCTTGCTTTTTGGTTAGGGGAATTAACAACAAAATTAATGAGTAAAACACACAGTATGTCAGGGATAAGGGCTAGAGAGAAAGTGAAGCCGGGAAGCAGGCGATTGGGGGTGCTGGCTGGTTTCGGGCTGCAATTTAAACTGGGATGTCAGGGAAGGGCTTCTTGACTTTTTAGCCATAGTCTGAAGGAGGTGGGAGAATAAGGCATGTGGATACCTGGGGAGGTACATCCCAGGTGGAGGGGCAGCTCCCCTATTTGATCTTGTTGCTTTGGATTGCCCTGTAGAAAGACCATGTCACTAAACTGTCCCTCCAGCTCGGGATGAAGGTCCCCTGGGTTCCCTCCTCAGCAAGAAGCTTCAACCTGCTCTGTCTCCAGCCCCTGCCCCTGGCCAGCCCATGCAGCCATCTGCCTCTCCGGCGTTGGGAGTCCCATTCCTCAAACTTCTGGAAGCTCTCATGGTGCCCCAGTGTTTCTAGTGCACAAGCAGGGGCTGCCCCCAAGACAGAGTGGGTGTGGCTTTTTTTTTTTTTTTTTTTTTTTTAAGATGGAATCTTACTCTGTCACCCAGGCTGGAATGCAATGCTACAATCTCGGCTCACTGTAACCTCCGCTTCCCAGGTTCAAGCGATTCTCGTGCCTCAGCCTCATGAGTAGCTGGGATTACAGGCTCAGACCACCACGCCTGGCTAATTTTTGTATTTTTAGTAGAGACTGGGTATCACCATGTTGGCCAGGCTGGTCTCAAACTCCTGACCTCAGGTGATCCGCCTGCCTTGGCATCCCAAAGTGCTGGGATTACAGGTGTGAGCCACCTACCTAGCCAGATTTCCTCCCTTCTAATGAAGATGACCCTGGCCTTGAGTGACAGAGTCTGGACAAGATGTTAAGGGGCATGTTTTTTGGCAGAGGGCATACCCACATGGACAGATTTACGTTGGGTGTGAGTCATTGATAGGTTCTAGGGAAGCCAATTCTGGAAAACCTGCAGACAGGCCCTGTAAAGAAATGGGAGGGGGACCAGGCACAGTGGCTCACACCTGTAATCCCAGCACTTTGGGAGGCCAAGGTGGGCAGATCACCTGAGGTCAGGAGTTCAAGACCTGCTTGGCCAACATGGTGAAACCCTGTCTCCACTAAAAATACAAAAATTATCCAGGCCTTGTGGCACACACCTGTAATCCCAGCTACCGGGGAGTCAGAGGCAGGAGAATTGCTTGAACCCGGGAAGCAGAGGTTGCAGTAAGCCGAGATTGTGCCACTGAACTCCAGCGTGGGCAACAGAGCAAGACTTAGTCTCAAAAATAAAAATAAAAAATAAAAATAAAAATAGGCCGGGCGCGGTGGCTCAAGCCCGTAATCCCAGCACTTTGGGAGGCTGAGACGGGCGGATCACGAGGTCAGGAGATCGAGACCATCCTGGCTAACACGGTGAAACCCCGTCTCTACTAAAAAAAATACAAAAAAAAATTAGCCGGGCGTGGTGGCGGGCATCTGTAGTCCCAGCTACTCGGGAGGCTGAGGCAGGAGAATGGCGTAAACTCAGGAGGCGGAGCTTGCAGTGAGCTGAGCTGAGATCCGGCCACTGCACTCCAGCCCGGGCGACAGAGCGAGACTCCGTCTCAAAAATAAAAAAATAAAAATAAAAATAAAAGAAATGGTGGGGGGAGGAGGAGGGGACTACAGGGGGAGGAAGAAAGTGGAACGGGGTGGGGGTGATGGAGAAACAGGCAGCTGTCAGTTCCAGTCTCAACCTGGGAAGGATATGGGGTGGGAACAGGCTCTGCAGTGGTCTCTGCCCCTCAGTGTCCTCCTCCTAGCTCTGCTTCAATTCTCTTTCACCTGTGTTATCTATGTACCAAGTGCAGCAGCGCCATGTTCTCAATTTTACTGTGTTCATGTGCCACCTGGACTATTACTGACTTTGTATTTCTATTTAAATTGAGTCACCTAAAAATTTCAAAAAATAGGCCGAGTGCAGTGGCTCATACTTGTATTCCCGGCACTTTAGGAGGCTCATATGGGAGAATCACTTGAGCCCCAGAGTTCAAGACCAGCCTGGGCAACAAGGCGAGACCCAGTCTCTACAAAAAAACACTAAAACTAGCTGAATATGGTGGTGTATGTCTGTAGTCCTAGCTACTCAGGAGGCTGAGGTGGGAGGATCATTTGAGGCCTAGAAGGTCGAGGCTGCAGTGAGGAGAAATGGTGCCACTTCACTCCAGCCTGGGTAAGAGACCCTTTGTTAAAAAGAAAAAGAAAATTAAAAAAAAAAAAATGTATTTAAAAGAGACACAGCTGGGTGCATTGGCTCATGCCTATAATTCCAGAACTTTGGGAGGCTGAGGCAGGAGGATGGCTTGAGGCTAGGAGTTCAAGACCAGCCTGGGCAACATAGCAAGACCCCATCTCTACAAAAAATTAGCCAGGCATGGTGGCACACACTTGTAATGCCAGCTACATGGGAGGCTGGGTTGGGAACATCACTTGAGGCCAGGAGTTCTAGGCTGCAGTGAGATACGATAGTGCCACTGCACTCCAGCCTGGGCAATATAGTGAGATCCAATTTCTACAAACAAAATAAAAATAAAAAAATAGCCAAGTACGGTGGCATGTACCTGTAGCACCCGTTACTCAGGAGGCTGAGGCAGGAGGATCACTTGAGCCCAGGAGTTTAAGGTTGCAGTGAGCCATGATCATGCCATTGCACTCCAGCCTGGGCAACAGAGAGAGACCTTGTCTCTAAAAATAAATATAATTAAAAATGAAAATAAAAGAGAAACTTCAGGTCACATAAATGGAAAACCATCAGCACTTGCTGTAACCTGAGGGTAGCTAGAAAATAAATATAAGGAAAGCACAGCCAACCATTCAAATGCAGTCTGAGCCTGTGGCCTGCAGAAACTGCTCAATGCTGAAGCTGCTGTTTGTGAACTATGCAACATGGCCAAGGGCTAGAGAGACAAAGATAGGCTGGCACCACGTGGGGCCTCTTGCCTGGAAATGGTCAGCAGGTTTGAAAAAGAATTGACAAGGTGGTAACTGTCTCACTTCTCTCATCTAAAAACCAGGGAATGCAGGCAGGGTGTGGTGGCTCATGCCTGTAATCCCAGCACTTCGGGAGGCCGAGATAGGCAGATCACTTGAGGCCAGGAGTTTGAGACCAGCGTGGCCAACATGGCGAAACCCTGTCTCTACTAAAAAAATAAATAAATACAAAAATTAGCCAGATGTGGTGGCACACGCCTGTGTCCCAGCTACTCAGGAGGCTGAGGCAGGAGAATCACTTGAACCCAAGAGGTGGAGTTTGCAGTGAGCTGAGATCCGGCCACTGCACTCCAGCCTGGGCGACAGAGCGAGACTTCGTCTCAAAAAAATAAATAAATAAATAAATAAATAAATAAATAAAATAAAAATAAAAGCCAGGGAATGTTGCTAGAACCTTCTGCATAGGATTGGTTTGGTCCTATAATGAGATGATTCATGTGAGAGTCTTGGCGCAGGACCCGGCCTGGAGTAAACACTTGAGAAATGGTCGTGTGTGGCTGTGCCCTTGTTCCTCTGCTTACACAGGAATTCCAGGAGAACTAACATGGTGCCTTTTTTTGTGGCCCTGTCCCCCATCCATGTGCTGTACATCAAAGGCATCTAATAAATGTTTTTAACAGGAGGTGGAAGGGACTTGAGTTCCTGTGATGCTGGAGGTGACCATTTGTCTCACTTGTAGCATGCACTCATATACGCTTAACAAGTGTTTGTTGCATAAAAAGCAAACAGAGTGTAAAGTCCACCCAAATGTCCACTCCACAAGGACAGGGTTTTCCAGCTGTTCTGCTTACTGCTGGATCCACTGCCTGGAACAGTGCTTTGCACTAAGTAGGTGCTCAGTGAACATTTGTTGCGTCGACACATGAATCAGTGACTCTGAATGAATGAATGAATGAATGAATGAATGAATGAATGAAGAAAGGATTGAGCTTATGAATGAGTATTAGCTCTTCCTTTCCCAGACCCAGGAGACAGGCCTTTTGTAAAGTTTCAGGTCCCTATCAGAGGCTGGCTGAGCCCTGAGCATGGTGACCAGGGAGTGGAGAAAGTGAACAAAGAAAGAGACAAAGTGGGCTCAGGTCACTGGCCTGTGGCATCTCTAGATTTCTCTAGCAGCAGCACCTATTGGTGGAGAGGAGCATCCTGGGAGCTGCCCTGGATGGGCTCAGGGTGAGGCAGGGCCGGTGCGTACCACAGGCAGCTGCTTCTTTTTATTTTATTTTATTTTATTTTATTTTGAGACAGGGTCCCACTCTGTCACCCAGGGTAGAGTGCAGTGGCGTGATCACAGCTCACTGCAGCCTCGACATCCCAGGCTTAAGCGATCCTCCTGCTCGGCCTCCTGAGTAGCTAGGACTACTGGTGTGCACCACCACGCCCAGCCCACTGGCAGCTTCTTATCACCCGCTGAACTCTCAGTAATGTCCTCTCCACCCCAACAATAGGCTCTTCAAGTAAGGACGCCTAGATGGTAGGGGCTGTTTTCCATGACAGGGCAAACACTGGGCAAAGTGGCACCAAGAAGCATTTTTCATCTATATAAGGCTTTATTTTCTTCTGCGCTGGGCTGAAGTGGTGCATTCTAAGGGTTGTACATCCCACCCACTGCCCCCACAAAGGGGAGGTTTCTGAAGAAAATCCCCAGGGCTTCCAAGAGAGGTGTTCCCCCATTGAGTGTTTATATGCCACTCACTCGCTGGGCACAGAACATTCTTATGGGATAATGTTTAACCTGCGTGTGGGCTGAGTTGCTGTGGCTCACGGAGGACCAGGTGAGGGGCTGGCCTCCTTCCTAGGTGGGCTCCGGAGGAGGCTGGGCCTCCCTGCCTCCTATAACCCAGCTTCCTGTCTTGACTCCACCAGTAGGAAACAGGCATCCTTTTGTCGTCTTTAGGGAGCAAACTGCTATCTGTTTTTTCTGGATTTTTTCGTAAGCTAATAGAGAAGCCAGGACTTTTATTCTTTGAAAAAATTCTGTTTTAAGCAATTTCTTGGTGTCCATAGGGTATGGACCCAACCTCACTAAAACAGTCATTCCTGCATATGAAGATGTGTGAATGTTTTACAGCTTATGAGAAAGGAAAAAAACAAAGTGATTGTAAAATCCTTGAAGGCAGGGACTGGGTGTTATACTTGCAATCCCACCTTGTTCAGGAGCAATTTACTGTGTAATCAGTTTTCCCCTATCTTAAAATCTGAGATGGGCAGGACTCTATAATTTGTAGGGCAGGTTGTTCCCAAATTTGAGTGTGCATAAGAGTCAGTGGGGGGAAGCTGGTTAAAAATCCAGACTTCCAGATCCCACTGTGATTCATTCATTCAATTAATGTTTATTGAGCTACTACAGTAAGTAGGGTTTCCAGATTTAGCAAAGACAAATACAGGATGTCCATTTAAACTTGAATGTCAGATCAACAAAATTTTTTTTTTCTTTGAGACAGAGTCTTACTCTTTTGCCCAGGCTAGAATGCAGTACAGTGTTGTGATCATAGCTCAGTGCAACCTCGACCTTCTGGGCTCAAGCAGTCCTTCCTCAGCCCCCAAGTAGCTGGGACTGCAGATGTGCACTATATGCCTGACCAATTTTTCATTTTTTTTTTTATAGGGATGGGGTCTCACTATATTGCCCAGGCTGGTCTCAAACTCCTGGGCTCAAGCAATCCTCCCACCTCAGCAACCCCCCAAAGTGCTGGGATTACAGGCACAAAGGCACCATGGCCGACTGACAAATTATTTTTATTTTATTTTATTTATTTTTTTGAGACAGAGTTTCACTCTTGTTGCTCAGCCTTGCAGCCCAGTGCAATGGTGTGATCTTGGCTCCCTGCAACCTCTGCCTCCCAGGTTCAAGCGATGTTCCTGTCTCCGCCTCCCAGTAGCTGGAATTATAGGTGCCTGCCAACACGCCTGGCCAATTTTTGTATTTTTAGTAGAGGTGGGGTTTTATCATGTTGGCCAGGCTGGTTTTGAACTCCTGACCTCAGGTGATCTGCCTGCCTTGGCCTCCCAAAGTGCTGGGATTACAGGCGTGAACCGCTGCGCCCAGTCAAATTATTATTATTTTTCGAGACAGGATCTTGCTCTGCTGCCCAGGCTGGAGTGCAGTGGTGCATCATGGTTCACTGCAGCCTTCACCTCCTGGGGTCAGGCTAATCCTCCCACCTCAGCCTCCTGAGTAGCTGGGACCACAGGTGCATACCACTACACCTGACTAATTTTTTTGTATTTTTTGTGGAGATGGGTTTTCACCCTGTTTCCCAGGCTGGTCTCGAACTCCTGGGCTCAAGCAGTCCTCCCACCTCAGCCTCCCAAAGTGTTAGGATTATAGGTGTGAGCTACTGTGCCTGACCTACAAATCGTGTTTTAACATCAGCATGTCTCATGCAATAACCGGGGCTTGCCTCCATGCATTCATGCTACTATAACCAAGTACCATAGGCTAGGTGGCTTGTAAACAGCGAAATTTATTTCTCACAGTTCTGGAGGCTGAAAGTTCAAGGTCACGGTGCCAGCACGAGCGGGTTCTGGTGAGGGCCCTCTTCCGGGTCGTAGACAGCCTTTGTTTATTCTTCACCTGGCAGAGAGCAACGTAGCTCTTTGGCCTCTTATAAAGGCACTCATCCCATTCACAAGAGCTCCACTTCTCACCTAATCGCCTCCCAGAGGCCCCACCTCCAGCACATTGGGACAGATTAAGCTTTCGATATAGGAATTTTGGGGGAACACAAACATTCAGACAGTCCGTTATAGAACATACATGAGAAAGTGCTTTGCTGTTTATGTGAAATTCAATTTTAACTAGGAGTCCTATAGTTTAACTGGTAACCCTAATGCTGCACCAAACACTGTTCTAGGCGATGGGAGAACAGCGTGAACAAAACACAGCCCCTGATTTCTGACAGCTTATGTTCTAGTGAGGAAGCAATTTCCTGGTGACCCCATAGGGTCTGGAGACAAATCAATCCACATAGACAAATAGATCCAGGAAGGAAGGGGGAAGCCAGGTGAGGGGTGGAGTGATAGAGGTGGCTGTCCATTTTTAATAGAGTAGACAGGGAGGCTCTTTCTTTGGAGGTGACATTTAAACAAGGACTTGGGGAGGTGAGATTTAGATGCAGTAAGTATGTAAGGCTCAAGGATCCGCATAGATAATAAGCCCTTCTGGAAGATTCCGATATGGGGGTCTGTGAACGCCACTTGGAGAAAAATGACTTTAGGGTTTCAAGGCTCATGTCCACCTCTGATGATCCACTGAGCTGTTTACTGCCCTTCTCTGGGCCTCAGTTGACTTCATATGTGCAGTGGGGATAGTAGCCACTGACTAGCTTTCTCACAGGGCTGTTGTGGGTATCAAATGACGTAAAAGATGGGAAAGGACTTCATAAACTGAAAAGCGCTCAGCAGGGTCTCGACTAGCGCTGTCCAATAGAAATACAATGCAAGCCCCTTGTGTAACTTTAAAGTGCCTAGTAGCTGCTTGAAAAAGCAAAAAAATGAAATTTATTTTATTTTATTTTATTTATTTTTTGAGACAGAGTTTTGCTCTTGTTGCCCAGTCTGGAGTACAGTGGAGCGACCTCGGCTCACTGCAACCTCCTCCTCCCGAGTTCAAGCGATTCTCCTGCCTCAGCCTCCCCAGTAGTTGGGATTACAGGCACCCACCACCAGACCCGGCTAATTTTATTCTTTTTTTAGTAGAGACGGGGTTTCATCATGTGGACTGGGTTGGTCTGGAACTTCTGACCTCAGGTCATCCACCTGTCTCGGCCTTCCAAAGTGCTGGTAAAACAGGCGTGAGCCACACCGCCCAGCAGGAAATTGATTTTAATATGTTTTATGTAATACATAATACTTTGATAATATACCAAAGTGTTATTTTTACATGTTGTCAATGTAAAAATTACTACAGAGATATTTTATAACAATTTTCTTGTGCTAAGTCTTCAAAATCTGGTGCATGTTATATGCTTACGGCTCACTTATGCTCATCTCGATTTGCACTAGCCACATTGAAGTGCTTAACAGCCATGTGTGACCCTTGGTCTCATGTTGGACAGCACAGCTTATATCATGAATATTTTGTGAAGAGCCAGCCTCATTGTTTTAAAACACAGTGTATTAGTGGAAATTTTGAGGTATAATCATACAGCAAATTTTTAAATATTTTTATATTTTACTTTTCCTTTTTTTTTTTTTAAAGAGATGGGGCCGGGCGCGGTGGCTCACACCTGTAATCTCAGTACTTTGGGAGACCAAGGCAGGCGGATCGCAAGGTCAGGAGATCGAGACCATCCTGGCTAACCCGGTGAAACCCCGTCTCTACTAAAAATACAAAAAATTAGCCAGGCGTGGTGGCAGGCACCTGTAGTCCCAGCTGCTCAGGAGGCTGAGGCAGGAGAATGGCATGAACCCAGGAGGCAGAGCTTGTAGTGAGCCGAGATGGCGCCACTGCACTCCAGCCTGGGCGACAGAGCGAGACTCTGTCTCAAAAAAAA
>NW_022164143.1:0-2311 GCF_008728515.1 Papio anubis
GATACTCTTTCTTCCAGTTGATCGAGTCGGTTACTGAAGCTTGTGCATTTGTCATGTATTTCTCGTGTCATGCTTTTCATCTCTTTCATTTCGACAGCCATAAACTTTTGTCTAAGCCAAATAGTTACAACTTAATTGTGTTCTGTAATATTATATAGTTAGTAAGACTGAAAAATGTAGTTATCATCATAAAAATTGTACAAGTGCCTAGATACATATAGTTGCATAGCATTATCTATAACACATGCAATTTCATATATTTTATATATTAAATTTTAATATTAATTTAAATATGTAATATATACTGTATAGCATGTAATATTTATATAAATATATTTATATTACATTTCATATAACTATATATAATATTATAAATAAATATATTTTACAACATATAATGAAATTATGCATATAGTTTTATCACTACCCTCATGCCACCCTGGTCTATGCCAATATCATTTCTCCACTGGTTGTTACCTGGACACTTGTAATATCCTTCTTACTGGTCTCCAATTTTTCACTCCTATCACTCCCACTGCCAATAGCTCCAACTTGCAAGTCAGTTAATGCTCTGTTCAGTTGTTCATGGAAGCTTCCATCACTGTTACATTAAAAGCCAAAGTTGACCAGGCACGGTGGTCACACCTGTAATCCCAGCAATTTGGGAGGCCGAGGCCGGCAGATCACCTGAGGTCAGGAATTCAAGTCCAGCCTGCCCAACACGGTGAAACCCTGTCCCTACTAAAAATACAAAAAATTAACCAGGCATGGTGGAGGGCACCTGTAATCCCAGCTACTTGGGAGGCTGAGGGAGGAGAATCGCTTGAACCCAGGAGGCAGAAGTTGCAGTGAGCCAAGATTGCACCACTGCACTCCAGCCTGGGCAACAAGAGCAAAACTCCATCTAAATAAATAAATAAATAAATAAATAAATAAATAAGCCAAAATCTTTACCTTTGTTCTACAGCTCCACTTGCCTTGCCTGTGACTACCTCTAAAGTTATCTGTACCCACTGGCTTCCTTTTAAAGAAGCAATTTGGTCTCTCAGGCTGCTGTGTTATTATTCAACCAGTAAAACATATTCTATCTTCTTGGCTTTGCTCTTGCTATAAACTCTGCCTAAAATATTCTCTTATAAAGCCTCTGCTCAAATATCACTTCACTAATGTTCTTTTTCTGGATCAACCCCTAGGAGCACCCACCCCGCTAAGTACCTTTAATCTGCTTTACCATGAAACCACTGGTATTTAATGCATTAATGTCTATACTTATACCTATTACTGTTTAACTTACTGATATTTATATACATATATTCACATGTGTATATTAGGTTGATGCAGAAGCAATTTAAATTATTTCCATTACTTTTAACGGCAAAGCTGCAATTACTTTTGCATCAACCTATAATTATATATTTATATATTTTGTATATGTATATTCATGTGTACTTGTATTTTTTTCCTATATAACTGGTGCTTAGCACGGTAAAGTAAGCACAACGATGGACATGATGTGGGCTCTCAATAAATCCATATATATGTAGTACATAGAAAATGGCCATGGAGTTAGTTGGCACTCAAAAATTTTTAAGGAATGAATAATTAGATACTAGACAGTATTTTAGGTAGAGATTAAAAAATTATTAGAGCATTATTAGGACATCAACAGGCCTCAGGCTTGTTAGCACAAAGCCAATATACAATAAGAGAAATACATATGGTGAATTAGGAGCAAAGAGAAGGGTGCCTTTTTACAAGGCCAAGTGTGATCAGACACAGGTTCAACTGCTCACTGTACATAAGTCAGACACGAGAGGAGAGGGTTGGTGGAAGGAATAGCGGATTTTGATCAGAGAGCCAACAAACCAAGAAGATGGTGAATTATTGTTCTAAAATACTGTCTTAAAATTAAAATTTACTATAGGATTTTTAAAGAGAAATTTGGTATGGGAGACATGTGTGAGTGGTGCAGAGTCTGGGTCTTGTTCCGATGGCTATCTTCAGTAATTGCCAGTACAGAAGTCTGGTTGTTGTTATGGTGACTTCTGCCGGTAGTGGTGGACTCTTTATTTATGACTCCCCATAAGTGAGAGGATTCTGGAGGGATTCAATGCCTGGTTTATTTCAAGATTAGCCTCTGGAATTTCTTAAGCAACAGTATAAGTGATATGGATTGGCTCTGTGTCCCCACGCAAATCTCATTTTGAATTGTAATTCCCAGTGTTGGGAGAGGGATTTAGTGGAAGGTGATTGGATCATGGGGGTAGATACCTCCCTTGCTGTTCTCATGATAGTGAGTGAGTTCTCATGA
>NW_022164144.1:0-2310 GCF_008728515.1 Papio anubis
ATTGCTTCCAAAAACACACGGGGTTAACACCCACCCTGTGATATTGTTCCTGTCATCCAAAGGAAGAGATGATGATACTACTCCCACTAGCGGAGAAGGTACACACCCCCCTGTGATATTGTTCCTCATAACTTGTGGGGGAGAGCATGATATTACTTCCAGTATGACAGTGGCTTGACACCCAGTCTGTGATATTTCTCCTAATTTCCAGTAGGTAAAGTACGATGTTACTGCCAAGAGAGTAGTGGATGTACATCTGCCCTGTGATATGTCTCTGAATATTCAGGGAAACAAAGGAGGACATTACCCCAAATCTCCCAAAAAGTGTATACCTGTTGTGTGGTATGGTTGCTAATATCCGGAGATGCAGAGGATGGTATTTGTTCTCCTGTCGCAGGCTGTGTAAACACAACCTGTGAAATTGTTCCTAATATCCTGAACAAAAGAGATGCTAATAATGGACACACATTGCAGGGGGGAGTAATTGGCTATTACGATCCACATCGCAGGGGGTGAGGCACTCTGCACGATATGGGGAGTAATAATAACCCCCTCTCCCCACTGGCTATTACGATCCACGTCGCAGGGCACTTCAGGACACCTGCCCTGCCCCAACCTTAACCGAGACAGTGGGTGTCATGGGACCACCTCAGGGTGGGTGGCAGCTCAGCTCCAAGGTATCCTTGCTGCCAAAGACCAACTGCTCCTGCTAGTTTGAATCTGGCCACAGGGTCTCTGTTGGTGAGACAGGTGACCATGAGGCAGACACCCTGAAATCTAGCACGACAGAGCTCAACGCCCCCATGAGAGGCACCATAGCACGCAGACTTTGCAGACATACTAGCGAAGGCCACAGCAGGCCCTGAGTGAGGAACAAGCTGACCAAGATCCTGGGGTTCTGCCACGCAGCCCTTAAACCAGGGACTGGAAACTGTTTCCCTAAAGAGCCAGGAGTCAGTATTTTCAGCTTTGCCAACTGATCTTTGCCTCAAGGATGCAACTCTGCCATGGCTGCATGACAGCAGCCTTTTGCAGGTGGCCTGTGAAGAGATAGGCATGACTGCACCCCCATCAAACTTTACTTATGGACATGGACACTTCTCAGTGTCATGAATTGTTATTTTTTTTTGTTCAACCATTTGAAAATGTAAAATCCATTCTTGATTCACAGGCCACAAGAGCAGGCAGGTACGGGCTGCCACTTGCCATCCTCTGGAATGAGCTTTGAAAAGGAAATGACAGGTTGGGCCAGCGCAGACTCCTCACAGCAGATTCGCTGCAAGAGGGTCCCTCGTAGCAACCACTTCCCATCCTTCGTCTTGGCTTCAAGTGCAGCTCAGGTGGAGAAAGAGAGACAGAACCGGCCTCAGCAAGAAGAAGGAAGGAGATGCAGGGTCAAGCAGCCGTGTGGATCGATCACACTCAACATTCACACCAAGCGGAGCACAGGCAGGACCAGCCCGGGGGACCGAAGTGGAGGCTCTCTGGGGTAGGGGACCTCTGGGTGGGCAAGATTCTCTACCTAAAACTCAAATAGAAGATCTACACAGCAGTAGTTACAGAAAACACACACTAAGAAAAAGGCCAATATAAAAATAGGACACAAGTTTGGCCAACGGGGTCTCATAAGCCAGTAGGTAAGAAAGCCAAGGAGGGTCCACCAGAGGAGCTGGGGTTGGGTTCCTACCTGCAGGGTGCCTGGGACACCCAATTCCCACAGACGAGGACCCAAGCTTTGGGGAGGAAGCTGTCAGAGTCACCCAGTGAGCTGCTCAGAGCTGGAGCCACAGAGCAGGTGAGGAGCCTTGGCCACGTCCCCGTATGGGCTGAGAAGCTGGGGTGGGGCACACCCCCAGGAACCGATGGAAACAGTGGACAGTGGGCCCTCCTCCTGCCCAGAGGGACCACCAAAGTCTGGAACCCAGGGACACACCACCTGACCATCATGCCCAGGCCTCCTGGACCAGGCAATGTCCAGTACAGGCAGGCAGTCTGGGCTTGGGGCCAGGACAGGGATGGATGGTCTTGCTAGGCAGGCCTCCTTCTCCCTACCAGCTGGGCTGGTTGCACTGTAGTTTTGGTTCTGGCAACATATTGCTGCCCACTTTGGCCACACCAGTCCCTGGCTCCCTGGTTAGACCCAGTGCTGTCCAACCCACCTACACAGGCCCCACACACCCAGTGCCCACCAGGCTCCTGTCAGCCAGGAGGACCCGCGCTCATCCCCTGAAGTATCCGTGGGAGCCTGCATCCCACAGGGACCCTCATCTCGGGGCCAACCTCCATGGGGTCCTCTTGGTTGTGGTGGCA
>NW_022164145.1:0-2308 GCF_008728515.1 Papio anubis
ACACCAGCCTCTGATAAAACTCAGCCCAAGGGTGTGGGAAAAGGCCATCTACTTCTGAAAAATCTATAAAGTGCAGACACATCAAAAGTTTCAGAAGACTGTAAAGCGCCAAGGAGACCACTACACCCTTGGAGTTTACAGAAAATGGTTAGCATCACACGTGTCTGAGGTCCAAGGTCAGCTCCCAGCTGTCGTGACGCCGTGAACACAGCCCTGGCTTCCCCTCTGATGCAGAGAGCTGGTCACTCTGCTGGCAGTAGTCAGAACATTCTAGATGAAAGCAACGTGTTCCTTTTAAAATGTGGAACTGGGGCAGCACAACTGAAGCTCTACGACTATGTCAACTACTGGGTTTCAGGGTAGCATTAGGAAATTGTGAGAATCCAAATCTCAATTTCATACAGATTCCAGATTCACTGCAGGTTCCAGAATTTCCTGAAACATTCTTCCAATTTATCACTCAGGATTCCCTTGCCAAAGCTAATAAAGTCTACATTCCTTAGGGAAAACCCACCATAAGCACCACCACAAATAAGATCAACTGACGCCCGCCCTTCGCACCAAACATAGAAACTGTTACTCACACAAGACTGTGCTGGAGGCAGCTCTCAGCTGAAGCCGAATCCGTGAGACTTCATTATCCCCATTTTGGATTGAGTGTGAAGACTGTCAGCAAACCAGGGCCCCAGTGTGAAGCAGAGAACAGATCCTCTGATGCCTGCCTGAACATTTCCTTCCCACCTCTGGCTTGCATATTGAACACCCTCAGAGCTACTGAGTCACCCACATTTGCAGGTCATTTATCCAGCCACCAGGATAACATAATTATGCGATAAAAATGCTTCTCAGGGCTTTGTCATACTCAACAAGGAAGCTCAGAAGGCTAGGTAAGCACAAGAAAGGGGGAAGCGTCCTCCAAACAGACAAAAACCAAGGAAAACCGTGCAGAGACTCTCGAGAGAGAGCAGAAACAGAGCCCGCTGTAGCCTTTCAGGTCCTGCTGGCCGCAGCCCTGCGTTAGGTGGCACCATTTCCACGGATGCATCCTGCTGGGCCCATTTGAAAGGTCCCGCTTGCGAGACACTCACCCCCACTTCCAGCTCCTGCAAGACCCGCTGCAGCCCCACTCCACCCTGGGGGCCGACTGTGCAAGTCTTCCTGGCGAGACCCCTCAGAGCCTGCTCAGCATCTGAGACTGGGAAGCACCAACGATCCAGAAACGCACAAACCCGTTCTCCTCGTGCTGCTTTCTGGGTTCCAAGTTGTCTTAAGAACCAGCCCTGCATAAACCCCGGGCTGGGGAGCCAGCCAGGGCCCAGCAGCACCCAGCTCATGCGCTCCACTCACCCCACAGAGGACCACGGAGGCCCCAGCACGCTCTGTCTGTGGGGCAAGACACCAGAAACAGCCACAGTTCAGGGTTCTGCCACCCGCCCTCTACCGTAATTACCTGCTGTGATCTGAATTCTCATTGGTTGGAAAGGTGATCCCATAGCTCCGCTGCCTTAATTACCTGCTGGGATCTGAAATTGCATTGGTTGGAAAGGGGATCTCACTGCTCAAGCACTCCCTGCTGCCTCCTTGCAAACACAAAAAATCCAAAACCCCTCTTAAAGAACGTTTACTATAACCTCAAAACAAGACCCATCACGAGACCAGGGAAGATACACACGCACATCTGACAGCTGGTGGGCGTCAGTGACCGATGCCACGGCTTCCGTGTGGCGTGTGAGGCGGGAGGCCTGTCACGGTGACTCAGGCTGGGGTCTGAATAGGGGTCTTCCAAGCAACTAGGCAACCAGGACGCACACCCCAAAACCCAAGTTCCCGCACTCATGTACCTGGCAGAAATGCTGCGTGGCCATCGACACCAGTTGTGAACCAAGACCGATCTGTGTCCTGTGGCCCTCACAACGTCCGTACACATCTGGGCCCAGCACAGGCATGCAGGGCACCCTGCCCGCCTCCAGTGGGGTTCTCTCCTGCCAAGGGGGATGGCCCTGAAGTCCGTTGAGATTTCCAAAGCCCTACAAAGTCGCTCTTCCTCCTGCTTCTTCAGAAGACCTAAAGCCCTGAAGACACCAGTGAGAATTGACCTAGCCTCTTAAGGCAGCTCAAACACCTAAACACAGGAACGCTGGACCTCTCTGCCCTCGGGAGCAGCCAATAACCCACTGGGCTAAGCAGAAGGCACAGATGTCACATCCAGAAGCCAGTGGCGCTCAGGATTGCATTCCAGGAGCCGCCCATGTGAGTCCCTCCAAGGCTTCCAAGTCCCACTTGATTGTTTTCATCGTATCTCTACAAC
>NW_022164146.1:0-2306 GCF_008728515.1 Papio anubis
TCCCTCCCTCCCCCTCCTCTCTCCTTCCCCCCTCCTCTCTCCCTCCCTCCCCCCTCCTCTCTCCGTCTCTCCCCCCTCTTGTCTCCCTGCCTCTCCCCTCCTCTCTCCCTTCCTCCCCCCTCCTTCTTCCTGTCTTCTCTCACCTTTCTCCTCCCACCTTCTCTCCTGGGCTAGGGGCAGAAGAGAAGAGACCTCCGGAATCTTCTGCTTCATTCAAGCAGCTTGGGGGCAGTATCAAGTGCTACAATTTGGCTGCCCCAGCAGGTGCCTCAGGGCAGCCTTTCTAATGGGAATCCTGGAATCATGTCTTTCCTTAATGTGTCCTGAAGGCTGGAGGACATGAAGTGAAACAATGCTCCATGCTCAGTCCTGTGATTTTGTGTATTTATTGGACTTAATTTGAAATTAAAATAAATAATACCCAAGGTGGAGCATGAAAAAACAGAAAAAACAGGATATGGTGTTTGAAAAACAAACAAAACCGTTTGGTTTGTTGGTTTGTTCTTAGACCTTCACAGGCTCCTAGGTCACACGTTTCAGTTTCTCAGCGAGTGACATTCTCGTGTCAGCCTCTTGTTTGATGATGTCAGCCACAGCAGAAAGAAGCACTCTGTAGGCCCCGTGCTCAGCACATTGGCGTGAGCTTCTGCTGTCTTCAGTTCATGCTCATCACAGCTCTGTGCAGTGGGCGTCCTCCTGATCCATGTGGGAGAATGGAGGATGGAGGCGGAAGGGTGAGTGACGGCAGGATCACATGAGGTGTCTCTCCCGAGGTAGGGAGGGGAACCGGCCCAGGACCTTGGTGCCCATCGCGTCCTTCCTCCTCCTCCTCTGCCTCTCTGTGACTGTTTGACTCAGGCTGCAGGGACAGACATGAGTATGTGCAGAGCGTGTGTGCACCCCTGGGGGTGTGTGCTCATATTGGCAGAGAGGGATGTGAGCGTGTACAGAGCGTGTGTGCACACCTTGGGGATGTGTGCTGGCATTGGCAGGGACGGATGTGAGTGCATACAGAATATGTGCTGGCATTGGTGGGACAGATGTGTACAGAGCGTGTGTGCACACCTCGGGGGTGTGTGCTGTTGTTGGCATGGACAGACGTAAGCGTGTACAGAGCATGTGTGCACCCCTGGGGGTGTGTGCTGGTGATGACGGGGACATGTGTGTACAGAGCGTGTGTGCACACCTCGGGGTTGTGTGTTGGTGTTGGCACGGACCGATGTGAGCGTGTACAGAGCGTGTGTGCACACCTGGGGGTGTGCGCTGGTGTTGGTATGGGCAGACGTGAGCGTGCACAGGGCGTGTGTGCACAACTAGGGGTGTGTGCTTATGTTGTTTTGTAAGTGGCAAATACGTGGCCCGTTGCCTCGGGCGGCCCTGTGCCCGTGCTGAGTCCGTCAGTGGCCCTCGGGTTGGGGTCTCCATCTCCCCAGACAGCACTCGAATGGCTTGAGGTTCAGATTCTTCCTCTCCGGGTACTTGGACCTCCTCAGGACCAAACATCAGAACCAGCCAACTGCAAACTACGAGAACGTTCAAATGCATCTTCAGTAGGAAAAAAAGGCAATTGGAATAATTTCCCAATATGATCCCGTGGTTAAGCCGTTAGATACTCCAGCCAACAGATTGAGTCACTTTAAAATTCACACCAATTAAAATAGTTGTGAGAGTTACAGAGCTTTACCGCTAAACCTTGAAATAATTGAAGCGTTCTGCTCCACGTGCTTACAAACGGTTTGGGGATAACTTTCAGTCCAAAGTAGCAACCTTTTAAATCCAGCTTAGATGCGAGGCTCCCACTGACACAGGAAGAGACAGTGGCCCTTGATTATTCTCCTGCGTTCAGATACTTTGTCATTTTTTTTTGTATCCTGATCATCACTTCTGCTTTTCCAATTCAAACTAAAGGGAGTTTAGTTCTGTTTTGGAGAAGCTGTGGTTAGTGGTTTCTTTTCATGGTTTACTTAATCTCCTAAGTCTGGCACTTACATTTACCCAAATGGACTTTTCTTTAGTACGACGGTGCCGTAGCCCAGGGCTTCTCCCTCCATATCTGCTCCCCAGGAGGCCCCCTAGGAATGGGCGCTGGAGATCCAGCCCCTCTCCATGTGCCCTTTTTTTCAGTCCAATGTAGGTTTGGCTCAGAGAAGAAAACAGGCCTCCGGGTTAGGTGCCTCTGGCTGCTTGCTTGTGAAATGTTTAATGAGAAGGCGTCTTCCAAACTAATTTTACACATTAATAGTTGTAGCTTAAAGTATCACTGCGGTCATAAGAACAAGAAACACTCTCATAAAGTAGATAAGCAG
>NW_022164147.1:0-2305 GCF_008728515.1 Papio anubis
CAGTTGCCCTTATCTGCAGGGCGATGCATCCCAAGACCCCCAGTGGACGCTTGAAACTGCAGAGAGTAACACACCTGATTGCCATCATCGGAACACATTTCTGTTCACATCTTCCACCCACAATTTTGATGCCTTTTCCATCTTAACTAAGCACGTACCATGGACTGTGGCCATAACTTTTGCAGTTGTAGATGCAACAGCAAAACTAGTATTAATTTTTTTTTCTTCACAATTTCATGGATAGATTTGTTCTTACCATAGATCTTAGCCACCTCAGCATATGATGTTTTTTCTTTTGAGAACTTTCACCTTTTCTCTTAAAAGAAAGCACTTTACAGCTTCTCTTTGGCATATCTCAACTGCCAGCATCACTGCTCTTGCACTTTGGGACCATTATTAAGTCAGAAAAGGGTTACTTGAAAATAAGCCCTGAGATACCACCAGAGTCCATCTGATAACTGAGATGGTAACTACGTGATTAACAGGCTGGTGACATATACAGCATGGATATGCTGGACAAAGGGGTGAGTCACGTCCCAGGTAGGTTGAAGCAGAGTGACTTGAGATTTCACTATTCAGTATGGTGCACAATTTAAAACTTAGGAATTGTTTATTTCCTGGAACTTTTTGTTTAATATTTTTGGACTGCAGTTGACCACAGGTAACTGAAACTGTGGAAAGTGAGGATCGGAGGATAAGCAGGGACTGTGGTATTCATTTCATTGCATACTGCCTAGAATACAGTAGGTGTACTATAAGTATTTTATAAAGGGACAACTTTTCTGAAACTAAAAATATTTCTGTTTTACCCAGTAATTTTTCTTCTGGAAATTTATGCTAAGGGAATATTCAGACATGCTTACAAAGTTTTATGCACGAGTGTCTATGTTATTTGTAATTGTGAAAAATGAAAACAACTCAAAAGTTTAACAGTGGTCATCTAAAGTATTCTATACACTGTATATATAGGTTTAATAGAAGGCCATCCTATTCATTTATTCATGAGAGGTACAATCTCCAGGGATCTGTAAGATCTATTTTGTCTTAACCAAAGAACAAATTTTTGACATATCTTGAATATGATGCCTATAAATTATGCCTTTTAAATTGTTGTAATTTTTGTAGTATTATCTGATATTTTTATTTTTATGTATGTTCCTAAGTAGTTTAGAGATACTCAGATTTTTAAGATCAAATAAATGAAGCTTATTTTTATACATTTATAGTATAAAAGACATTCAGTAAATAGATATTTTTGTTTTATTCTAGAAAAAAGCTCCTTGAACACGGTGAGGTAAAGCTTTCATTTTAATCTCTGGTAGACTTGTGTATTACATTCTAGTTTGAGGATAACTGACAAAGGTATAACCTGCTGCTGACGCACCATCAGTCGTGAGTTGTCAGCATTGGTGATACATTTCTGCTGATCCTTCTCACCCTTTCATCTGCTCTCACTTTTGAATAGTTATAAGGATTTAAAAGCTAGAAGGCTGATTTATGACGATAGTACAGAATTAAATTAAATTGCATTCATTTAACAATAACAAGCATTTGGTTTCTAGCCTGCTGAGCTAATCAGCTACAGTCCATTAGGGCAGGCGCCCTCGGCCCTGTGACTGGTGGCCATCTGCCACCACGTAGATTTGCTGGTCAGTCAGCGACAAGCTCAGAAGTGTTGAAGGACACAAAAGATACTAAAGTAATGTTCCTGCTCTTCAGTATGTGTAATTTTACAAAGGAAACAAGACAACATTTGATATGGTGCAAAATCGTTTTGTAACGTAAAAAGGAAAAGATCAATGTGGACTAGAGATATTTCCTATTTGATAGAACTTTAAGTGGGTGTTGAGGTAAAGGTCAAATTTACAGGAGTGGGTAACTGAATTTGAACTTAATAGGGATAGTTTATGACACATGTTGAGTATCCCTTATCCAAAATGCATAGGACTAGAGGTGTTTCAGATTTCAGATTTTATTGAATTTTGGAATATTTACACTGTAGTTACTAGTTGAGATCCCTAATCTGAAAATCCAAAATCCAAAATGCTTCAATGAGCATTTGTTTTAGCATAACCTTTGAACATCATATTGGTACTCAAAAGTTTCAGATTTTGGAGCATTGTAGATTTCAGATGTTTGCATCAGGGATGCATTGGTAACTTTGTCACTTTATAGTGAGGCCTACTGTGTTGGTCCTCCGCCTCCTCACACCACCTCCTGCTCTCCCTGGCTCCTCTGCCTGCTCCATTTTCTTGCCAGCTGCACTTATTGCCTTACAGTAGACTATGTAATGGATTTATTTATT
>NW_022164148.1:0-2303 GCF_008728515.1 Papio anubis
ATCATCCGCCGGGCACCCAGGTGGGTGGTTCGGTGGATGTGTTCTAACACTTGTTGTCCTAATTTTTCTGGTAGGATGGTTTGGTCATTAGTATCAGTCCACCACCCATTCTGGATCTGTTTCAGGGGAAGTTTGTCGATCCACTGGAGATCTTGTTCTGAATAATCAGGGAGATATGGCAAGTCCCGGGGGCCCGGATCAGGGAGCTGGAGTGCAAGGAGTTGGCTGGGAGCCTTTGCCACACTCCTTGCAGTTTGGTCTGCCAGAAAGTTGCCTTGAGCAATTGGAGTGGTTGGTTTCTGATGCCCTGGGAAACGTACAATAGCCAATTTTTCTGGTCTCCATAGGGCTGTTAACGGGGCTAGGATCTCTTGCTTGTTTTTTATCTCTTTTCCTTCAGCCGTTAGTAACCCTTGCGCCCTGTAAATGGCCCCATGTATGTGCGCCATAGCAAAAGCATATCGGCTGTCTGTGTATACTGTCAGTTTCTTCCCTGCCCCTAAGGTAAGAGCTTGGGTGAGCGCTATCAGTTCGGCCTTCTGGGCCGATGTTCCCGGGGGCAGGGGTTCCGCCCAGATTACCTCAGTCTCTGAAGTCACTGCCGCTCCAGCGTACCTCTGGCCTTGGTGTACGAAGCTGCTCCCATCAGTGAACCAGACTAGGTCAGCGTCAGGAAGTGGGCGGTCCTGCAGGTCCTCTCGAACTCCGTGCACCTGAGCTAGTATCTCGGTGCAATCATGGAGCGGGGCGTCCAGGTCCAGGTTGGGCAGCAGCGAGGCAGGGTTTAAGGTTGTTGGGGGCAGGAAAGTTATCCTGAGGGGATTTAGTAGTAGTCCTTGGTAGTGGGTGAGCCGGGCGTTACTTATCCATCGATTAGGTGGCTGTTTGAGTACACCCTCGATGGCACGTGGGGTAACGACCCGTAATTCTTGACCCATGACAAGTTTATCAGCATCTTGTACCATCAGGGCCGTGGCCGCAATCATTCGGAGACAAGGGGGCCACCCGGCAGCCACTGGGTCTAATTTCTTTGACAGGTAGGCAACCGGCCTCCACCAGGGGCCTAAGTTCTGAGTTATTACCGCCTTGGCGACACCCTTGCTCTCGTCCACGTATAAGTGGAAGGGCTTGGTGACATCAGGTAGTCCCAGTGCAGGTGCAGACAGTAGGGCGGTTTTGATCTGTTGGAAAGCCGACTCGGCTTCTTCTGTCCAACTAAATGGCTGCTGCCCCCGTGTTGCCTGATACAAGGGTTTAGCCAGCTCTGCGAACCCAGGTATCCATAGTCTACAAAATCCTGCCGACCCCAGGAATTCCCTTACTTGTCGGGTGGATTGTGGCCTGGGGATCTGCAGAACAGTCTGCTTCCGGGTGTCTGTTAACCAGCGCTGCCCTCCTTTTAGCAGGTACCCCAGATATGTTACTTCTGATTTACAGATTTGAGCTTTCTTTGCCGAGGCTCGGTAGCCTAGATTTCCCAGAGCTTGTAAGAGACCCTTGGTCCCTTGAATACAAGCTTCTTGGGTCTCAGCAGCAATCAGGAGGTCGTCAACATACTGTAGTAAGGTTATTTCAGGGTGTTTGCATTGGTACTCACCCAGGTCTTCATGGAGGGCCTCATCGAACAGGGTAGGAGAGTTTTTGAATCCCTGCGGCAGTCTGGTCCATGTCAGTTGGCCACTTATGCCCCTCCCAGGGTCAGTCCACTCGAAGGCGAAGAGCTTTTGGCTCTGAGGGGCTAAAGGCAAACTGAAGAAAGCATCTTTCAAATCTAAAACAGTGTACCATTGATGTTTAGGGTTTAGGGTACTCAGGAGGGTGTACGGGTTAGGCACAGTTGGATGTATGTCCATAACCCTCTTATTGACTTCTCTCAAGTCTTGTACAGGTCTGTATTCTCCGCTACTAGGTTTTCGTACCGGCAACAATGGAGTATTCCAGGGCGAGTGACATGGGCGAAGGACCCCTTGGTCGAGGAGCCGGCGAATATGTGGTGCAATCCCTTTTTTGGCCTCTAGGGGCATCGGGTATTGACGTACCTGAACGGGGTCTGTCCCAGGCTTGAGTTCAACAAACAAGCCAGGACGGTGTTTTGCTAGTCCTAAGCCCCCCGTTTCCGCCCAAGCTCCTGGATATTGCTGGAGCCAGGTTGCTATGTCCTGGTCAGGGGCCGCTCGCTCCTGGTGGAGCCGGTACTCATCTTCTAGGGTTATAGTCAGGACGGACACGGGCTGATTTTGGGAGTTGGTCACGACGGGCCCCTCGGGGAGGAAATGGATCTGTGCTCCCATTTTAGTTAGCAG
>NW_022164149.1:0-2303 GCF_008728515.1 Papio anubis
TGTCCATTCATCTGCTGATGGGCACATATGTTGATTCTATAATTTGGCTATTGTGAATAGTGCTGCAATAAACAAAGAAGTGCAGGTATCTCCTTTTTTTTTTTTTTTTTTTTTTTTTTTTTTTTTTTTTTTTTTGGTGACGTTGTTTTTTTCTGTGTCACCCAGGCTGGAGTGCAGTGGCTGGATCTCAGCTCACTGCAAGCTCCGCCTCCCAGGTTCACGCCATTCTCCTGCCTCAGCCTCCGAGTAGCTGGGACTACAGGCGCCCGCCACCACGCCCGGCTAGTTTTTTGTATTTTTAGTAGAGACGGGGTTTCACCGTGTTAGCCAGGATGGCCTCGATCTCCTGACCTCGTGATCCACCCGCCTCGGCCTCCCAAAGTGCTGGGATTACAGGCTTGAGCCACCGCGCCCGGCCCCTGGTATCTCCTTTTTATGCTGATTTCTTTTGGTTACATACCTAGCAGTGGGATTGCTGGATCATATGGTAGTTCTATTTTTAGTTTTCTGATGGACTTCCATACTAATCTACATTCCCACGGTGTAGGAGAGCTTCCCTTTCTCTGCATTCTCATCAGCAACTGCTGTCTTCTATCTTTTTGATAATAGCCACTTTAACTGAGGTGAGATGACATCTCATTGTGGTTTTGATTTGCATTTCCTGGATGATTAGTGATGTTGAGAATTTTAAAAGTAAGTTTTCTCAATAGTTTTAAATTTATTTCCAGAAATAATGAAAATAATAAGAATGATTATTATCTTTTTTAACCAATATTGTGTGATTGATTGCTGTTTAATATTTCTGTTGGAAATCAAAGGAGGACTTTCTCTCTCTCTATTAGACAGAATAAGCTAGGTTGTCCTGCAATAACAAATAACCTCTGAATCTGAGTTGTTTAAAACAACAATAGCAACAGTTTTTTTGTTTTTCTTTTTTCCACTCAGGGTGCATGTCCACTGAAGATTAGCTCATTGGGAATGAGGAGATGGGGTTATGTTCTTGATTATTCTCACTAAGAGAACCAGGATAAGTTGTAGTGATAATTAATTTTAGGTGTCAACTTGACTGGATTAACTGGTACCCAGATAACTGGTAAAGCATTACTTCTGGGCATGTCTACAAGGGTGTTTCCAAAAGAGACTGGCATTTGAATTAGTGGACCGAGTGATAAAGATGTGCCCTCACCCAACGTGGACAGGCATCATCCAATTGACTGTGGTCCTACTAGAACAAAAAGCCAGAGGAAAGGTGAATTTGCTCATCCCTTCTGGAGCTAGGACACCCTTATTCTCCTTCCCTTGGACATCAGAACCCCAGGTTCTCTATCCAACCTTTCGAATCTGGGACTTGGACTAGTGACCCCCCAGTTTCTCAGGCATTCTGCCTGTGACCTTCAGTCCTGTGGTGAAAGTTACACTATTGACATCTCTGGTTTTGAAGCCTAAGGCTTAGACTGACTCATATTACTGGCTTCCCTGGTTCTCTAGCTTGCAGATGGCCTATTTGCAGGACTTCTCAGCTTCCATAATCCTGTGAGCCAATTCCTATTTCTATCTCTCCATCTTTATCTATATCTTACTGTGTCTGTCTCTCTGGAGAACTCTAATCCAATGAGGGAGGCTTATCTTTAGGAAGGGAGTGGCACGGAGAGGGTAAGGCTCAGAAGTAGAGCATTGGACTGCAGACTAAGAGGAAGGGAGTGGCAGGGCAAATCATGTGCAGGCTATTAATGCTTTGACACAAAAGTGACACAAGTGATATTCATATTTCTCTCTTATTATTTTTAAATAGACTTTACTTTTAAGAGCAATTTTAAGTTTACAGAAAAATTATGCAGAAAGTAGAGTTTCCAGGTATGCACTCCTTCCCCTTCCCCCACACTCCTCCTCTGCCCCACCGCTCCCTCACCCAGAGTTCCCTCTCATTAACATCTTTTGAGACAGGATCTCTCTGTTGCCCAAGCATAATCTCTGCTCATTGCAGCCTTGTGCAGCCTTGTGCAGCCTTGACCTCCTGAGCTCAAGTGATCCTTCCACCTTAGCTTCCCCAGTAGCTGGGACTGCAGGCATACACAGTCACACTCAGCCAAATTTTTTTTTGTATTTTTTTTAGAGATGGGGTTTTGCCATGTTGTTCAGGCTGGTATTGAACTCCTGAGATCAAGTGATCTGCCCACCTCAGTCTCACAAACTGCTGGGATTACTGCATGCATGAGCCACTGCAACTGGCCCTCTTCCATGTCTTTTTGTGGCTTCCTTCCTTCCTTCCTTCCTTCCTTCCTTCCTTCCTTCCTTCCTTCCTT
>NW_022164150.1:0-2303 GCF_008728515.1 Papio anubis
TGTCCATTCATCTGCTGATGGGCACATATGTTGATTCTATAATTTGGCTATTGTGAATAGTGCTGCAATAAACAAAGAAGTGCAGGTATCTCCTTTTTTTTTTTTTTTTTTTTTTTTTTTTTTTTTTTTTTTTTTGGTGACGTTGTTTTTTTCTGTGTCACCCAGGCTGGAGTGCAGTGGCTGGATCTCAGCTCACTGCAAGCTCCGCCTCCCAGGTTCACGCCATTCTCCTGCCTCAGCCTCCGAGTAGCTGGGACTACAGGCGCCCGCCACCACGCCCGGCTAGTTTTTTGTATTTTTAGTAGAGACGGGGTTTCACCGTGTTAGCCAGGATGGCCTCGATCTCCTGACCTCGTGATCCACCCGCCTCGGCCTCCCAAAGTGCTGGGATTACAGGCTTGAGCCACCGCGCCCGGCCCCTGGTATCTCCTTTTTATGCTGATTTCTTTTGGTTACATACCTAGCAGTGGGATTGCTGGATCATATGGTAGTTCTATTTTTAGTTTTCTGATGGACTTCCATACTAATCTACATTCCCACGGTGTAGGAGAGCTTCCCTTTCTCTGCATTCTCATCAGCAACTGCTGTCTTCTATCTTTTTGATAATAGCCACTTTAACTGAGGTGAGATGACATCTCATTGTGGTTTTGATTTGCATTTCCTGGATGATTAGTGATGTTGAGAATTTTAAAAGTAAGTTTTCTCAGTAGTTTTAAATTTATTTCCAGAAATAATGAAAATAATAAGAATGATTATTATCTTTTTTAACCAATATTGTGTGATTGATTGCTGTTTAATATTTCTGTTGGAAATCAAAGGAGGACTTTCTCTCTCTCTATTAGACAGAATAAGCTAGGTTGTCCTGCAATAACAAATAACCTCTGAATCTGAGTTGTTTAAAACAACAATAGCAACAGTTTTTTTGTTTTTCTTTTTTCCACTCAGGGTGCATGTCCACTGAAGATTAGCTCATTGGGAATGAGGAGATGGGGTTATGTTCTTGATTATTCTCACTAAGAGAACCAGGATAAGTTGTAGTGATAATTAATTTTAGGTGTCAACTTGACTGGATTAACTGGTACCCAGATAACTGGTAAAGCATTACTTCTGGGCATGTCTACAAGGGTGTTTCCAAAAGAGACTGGCATTTGAATTAGTGGACCGAGTGATAAAGATGTGCCCTCACCCAACGTGGACAGGCATCATCCAATTGACTGTGGTCCTACTAGAACAAAAAGCCAGAGGAAAGGTGAATTTGCTCATCCCTTCTGGAGCTAGGACACCCTTATTCTCCTTCCCTTGGACATCAGAACCCCAGGTTCTCTATCCAACCTTTCGAATCTGGGACTTGGACTAGTGACCCCCCAGTTTCTCAGGCATTCTGCCTGTGACCTTCAGTCCTGTGGTGAAAGTTACACTATTGACATCTCTGGTTTTGAAGCCTAAGGCTTAGACTGACTCATATTACTGGCTTCCCTGGTTCTCTAGCTTGCAGATGGCCTATTTGCAGGACTTCTCAGCCTCCATAATCCTGTGAGCCAATTCCTATTTCTATCTCTCCATCTTTATCTATATCTTACTGTGTCTGTCTCTCTGGAGAACTCTAATCCAATGAGGGAGGCTTATCTTTAGGAAGGGAGTGGCACGGAGAGGGTAAGGCTCAGAAGTAGAGCATTGGACTGCAGACTAAGAGGAAGGGAGTGGCAGGGCAAATCATGTGCAGGCTATTAATGCTTTGACACAAAAGTGACACAAGTGATATTCATATTTCTCTCTTATTATTTTTAAATAGACTTTACTTTTAAGAGCAATTTTAAGTTTACAGAAAAATTATGCAGAAAGTAGAGTTTCCAGGTATGCACTCCTTCCCCTTCCCCCACACTCCTCCTCTGCCCCACCGCTCCCTCACCCAGAGTTCCCTCTCATTAACATCTTTTGAGACAGGATCTCTCTGTTGCCCAAGCATAATCTCTGCTCATTGCAGCCTTGTGCAGCCTTGTGCAGCCTTGACCTCCTGAGCTCAAGTGATCCTTCCACCTTAGCTTCCCCAGTAGCTGGGACTGCAGGCATACACAGTCACACTCAGCCAAATTTTTTTTTGTATTTTTTTTAGAGATGGGGTTTTGCCATGTTGTTCAGGCTGGTATTGAACTCCTGAGATCAAGTGATCTGCCCACCTCAGTCTCACAAACTGCTGGGATTACTGCATGCATGAGCCACTGCAACTGGCCCTCTTCCATGTCTTTTTGTGGCTTCCTTCCTTCCTTCCTTCCTTCCTTCCTTCCTTCCTTCCTTCCTTCCTT
>NW_022164151.1:0-2302 GCF_008728515.1 Papio anubis
CAGCTCACTGCAAGCTCCGCCTCCTGGGTTTACGCCATTCTCCTGCCTCAGCCTCCCGAGTAGCTGGGACTACAGGCACCCGCCGCCACACCCGGCTAATTTTTTGTATTTTTAGTAGAGACGGGGTTTCACCGTGTTAGCCCGGATGGTCTTGATCTCCTGACCTCGTGATCCGCCCGTCTCGGCCTCCCAAAGTCCTGGGATTACAGGCTTGAGCCACCGCGCCCGGCTAAATTTTGTATTTTTAATAGAGATGGGGTTTTGCTGTGTTGGCCAGGCTGGTCATGAAATCCTGACCTCAGGTGATCTGCCTGCCTCAGTCTCCCAAAGTGCTGGGATTACAGGCGTGAGCCACCACACCCAGCCATTTGTATTATTATTATTAGTTTTTATAGAAACAAGGTCTTGCTATGTTGCCCAGGCTGTTCTCAAGCTCCTGGCCTCAAGCAGTCCTCCTGCCTTGGCCTCCCAAAGTGCTGGGATTATAAGCATCAGCCACTGCACCTGGCCCAATAGCATTATTATTTACATCTTTTTTTTTTTTTTTTTTTTTTTGAGACAGAATCTTGCTCTGTTGTCCAGGCTGGAGCAGAGTGGTGCGATCTCAGCTCACTGCAACCTCCGCCTCCCAGGTTCAAGCGATTCTCGTGTCTCAGCCTCCCGAGTAGGTGGGATTACAGGAGTGCGCCAACACACCCGGCTAATTTTTGTATTTTTAGTAGAGATGAGGTTTCACCATGTTGGCCAGCCTGGTCTCAAACTCTGCACCTCTGGTGATCCACCTGCCTTGGCCTCCCAATGTGCTAGGATTACAGGCATGAGCCACCACGCCTGGCTAATTATATCTTTTTTGTGTGTTGGAGGTATTTCCTAATAAATTAAAATAAATTCATACACAGAAATAAATGTCTCATCTGTGTTTGTCTAATTCTGGGTACCCCTGTATCCTTATTGGCCATGAAGAGTGTGAGACTCTGTAGGGACTTGTGAGCCCACAAATTCTTTTCTACATAGAGCAAGTAACTAAGGATGCCATTTTATGTAAGAGCCAACATGTGTACACACTAGGGCCTGAAGCTTTGTATCTTACTTTGCAGTCTGTGGCCAGTTACTTCGGGTTAGAACACCCCAGATTAGAATGAAGCAGAGCATCCAGATGGCTTCAAGGGTGGGTTTCAGGTACCTCTGCTCCTTGGTCACTGAGGGCTCCCACCAGAACAGTGTAGGCCAGTCTGTAAATAGCCATCCCCACTTTAGAAAGCACTTGCGCTGCACTAAACACTTAGGTATCTCTGATTCATGTCCTGCTAGTACTGGGAAAGACTTCAGTTAAGCCAAACTCCGTAATTTAACAACTGAGAAAATGAAATTGTTAAAAGATAAGCAACTTGCCCAAAGTCATACTGCCAATGAGAACAGCTAAGTCTCAAAATCATGTCTCCAGACTCCTAGGACAGTGCTCTTTAAAGCATACTGTGACATTCAGTAATATTCTTGGTGCCCTATCCAGCTTTTAGTTCTTGAACTCCTGGCCTCAAGCAATCCTTCTGCCTCAACCTCCCAAAGTGCTGGAATTACAGGCGTGAGCCACCACATCTGGCCCTATATTATTATTTACATCTTTTTGTGCATTAGAGGTATTTCCTAATAAATTCAAATAAATTCATACATAGAAATATTAATAAATGTGTCACCTGTCCTTAGTTCATTAGATTATATGATGATTCTTCAAGTTATATGCTCTCATGCCCTGTTCCATCTGGGGAATTTGCACTCCTCCCCCACCTTAAATCCAGCTCTCTTCTCCACTGAGAATTCTCTCCCTCCCATCTGTGGCTGAGATTAAAGATCTGCACCTGAAGCACTGGAGAATGTGCGGGTAATTAAATTCCTGGAGATGCTGATTACCTGATTACCCTGCTGATTACCTGGAGATGACCTCAGAGATTATCTTAAATTAACCCCTACAAGATATACATTTCAGCAGGAGATGAGGTAGGGGAAGGACTGTGCACCTGAGGCTAGCAAAGGTTTCCACTCTGAGTGTTTAGAGATGGTGTTACCAGTGTATTTGCCTTTGTGTTGTGCTCACACGTTGAGTGCTACTATGTACAAGACCATGTGTCAGACACTGAGGTAACAGGTATGGTCACTAGATAGAATTCATAGCTATGGAGGCAAACAGATTCACTGACTGCTAATTCTAACCTGATGTGACAGTGCAACTAGAAAAACATAAACAAGCGGCCGGGCGCGGTGGCTCAAGCCTGTAATCCCAGCACTTTGGGAGGCCGAGGCGGGC
>NW_022164152.1:0-75000 GCF_008728515.1 Papio anubis
CCCTAACCCTAACCCTAACCCTAACCCCAACCTCAACCCCAACCCAACCCTAACGCTAAACCCTAACCCTAACCCTAACCCCGACCCTGACCCTAACACTAACCCCTAACCCTGACCCTGACCCTAATCCTACTTACCGGGAACTGCCATGCTTGCAGATCTCCCTGTTTTGTGGCTTTATCAATGATGTCATGCAGTGTGCTATCTTGTCCACTAGGTCGTGCTGTCGGATTATATACCGTCGCTCTGGGTTGCTGGTGTGGTGCGTGCTTTATCAGTGGTTTCATGCAGTGTACTACCTCGTCCACTAGGTGGTGCTGTAGGATCAAACACCATCGCTCTGGGTTGCTGCTATGGTGCCCTGCTTTATCAATGGTTTCATGCAGTGTACTAACTTGTCCACTAGGTGGTGCTGTAGGATGAAACACCATCGCGGTGGGTTGCTGATGTGGTGCCGTGCTTTATCAGTGGTTTCATGCAGTGTACTACCTTGTCCACTAGGTGGTGCTGTAGGATCAAACACTGTGGGTTGCTGGTGTGGTGCCCTGCTTTATCAATAGTTTCATGTAGTGTACCACCTTGTCCACTAGGTGGTGCTGTAGGATCAAACACCAGCGCTGTGGGTTGCTGGTGTGGTGCCCTGCTTTATCAATGGTTTCATGTAGTGTACCACCTTGTCCACTAGGTGGTGCTGTAGAACAGAACACCATCGCCTCGGATTGCTCGTATTGTACCGCGCTGTTTGGCACCGGACACACCGCTTGAGGTCTGTATTGAACCTCGGAGGTGGCCCACACTGAAACTCGGCTGGCGGCCAGTATTGATAAACTACTGGCAGTTGGGTCTGCGGCGCAGACCGGCGCAGGCGCAGAGTCGCAGGCCCGCGCAGGCGCAGAGTCGCAGGCCCGCGCAGGCGCAAACGCAGTCGCGCGCCAGGCGCGGCGCAGAACGGCGCAGGCGCAGAGTCTCAGGGCGGCGCGTCGCAGCCTCAGAGTCGCAAGCCGTGGCAGCGCAGGCGCAGAGTCGCGCGTCAGGCGCGGCGCAGACCGGCGCAGGCGCAGTCTCAGGCCAGCTCGTCGCAGGCGCAGAGTCGCAGGCCAGCGCGGTGCAGGCGCAGAATCGCACGCCTGGCGCGGCGCACACCGGCGCAGGGTCGCAGGCTGGCGCGGCGCAGGCGCAGAGTCGCGCGCCATGCGCGGCGCAGACCGGCGCAGGCGCAGTCTCAAGCCGGCTCGTCGCAGGCGCAGAGTCGCAGGCCGGCGAGGCGCAGGCGCAGAGTTGCGCTCCAGGCGCGGCGCACACCGGCGCAAGCGCAGAGTCGCTCGCCAGGCGCGACGCAGAACGGCGCAGGCGCAGAGTCTCAGGTCGGGGTGGCGCAAGCGCAGAGTCGCGCCCCGAGCGCGTCGCAGGCCGTCGCAGACGCAGAGTAGCAGGCCGGCACGGCGCAGGCGCAGAGTCGCGCGCCAGGCATGGCGGCGCAGGGCGGCGCAGGCGCAGAGTCTCAGGCTGGGGCGTCGCAGGCTCACAGTCGCAGCCCGGTGGGGCGCAGGCGCAGAATTGCACGCCAGGTGCGGCGCAGGCGCAGAGTCGCACGCCCGCGCCATCGGGGGAGGGTCGCGGCTCAGGTGCAGAGACGTGCACCGCATGGGCCTGAGGCGGCGTGGTGCAGGCGCAGAGAGGCACGCCGCCGGGGGAGCGGCGCAGAGACGGGCGGAACTTCAGTAATCTCAAAAGCCGGGCTCGGGTGCCCTCTGCTTGCAGCCGCGCACTACAGGGCCCTTTTGCTCACGGTGCTGTGCCAGTGCGCCCCCTGCTGGCGACTAGAGCATCTGCAAGGCCCTCTTTCTTACGGTGGTGGCCAGCGCCCCCTGCTGGCGCCGGGGCACAGCTGAGGGTTAGAGTGGGGGATGGAGTTTCACCCTGGAAGAAGGAAGTGATAAATAACAGAAAATTAACAGTCTGGAGAGATAGAGAAAACAGGAACTAATCAGGAATGGTGATTTCCATTCCTCGTGAAATCTTACTATTTTTCTTCTTTCCTAAGTGTTGAACAGATTTTTCTTGTCTTAATTTTTTGTTTTCAATATAGTCACCACTATAAAATAAAAATAAAATAAAAATTCTTCTTTGTTTTTCTTCCATTTGTCTTTTTCTATTTGGCTCATATCAAGTTTTGCTGGAATCTATAGAGATTCTTCCATGTACTCTATTTTTCCTCAAATTCTATATGTCTGTGATGATTACTTTCATGTGTCAACTTAGCTAGGCCGTCATAACCAAATATTTTGTCAACACTTGACTACACGTCACAATGAAGAGATGTTTTACACAAGAGTAACCTTTAAATAAGTATATCTGAGTAAAATAGATTAACGTTTGCAATTTAGGTGGACCTCATTCAATCAGACGAAGGACTTAAGAGAAAGATGAGGTTCTAGAAGAAGAGGGAATTTTGTCAATAGATGGCCTTCAGAGACTTCAGAATGCAGTATCACCTCTTCCCTGGGTCTCTAGCCTGCTGGTTTACCCTCAGCATTTTGGACCTGCTAATCCTTGTAACTACATGAACTAATTCCTTAAAGTTTATTTTCTCTTCTTTTTTCTCTCTCTCTCTCTCTTTCGCACTCTCTCTTTCTTTCTCTCTTTCTCCCTCCCAACCTGTTTGAGTTCAATCAAGCTTGTGGGAAAAATATTAGTTATAACAGCCACAAACCCTCTTGAAAGGCCTAAGAGTTCGCATAACTTTGGTAATAGATACGGTTAAAGGCAACCTGAACTTCACCTTTAGTTAAATAAGAGTAGTAACAAAGGAATGTGGAAATTATCTAGCTAACTTGTTTACTCATGTGGTCTTAAAACTAACCTTTAATGTACCAAGCGTGCTTAATTTAATTCTGTTCGGGAAGTCCACAATGTCAATTGTCCTCTAGTGGTGTTAACTCAAGCCTCTGTCAGTTAATCTTTACCTAATAAAAGCGAGTCTCACTAGCAGGTCAGGGCCACAGGCGCAGCTGTTTACAGTACTCTCCAGGGAGTCTGTAAGCAGCTCAAACACACTCAGCTGGACTGGTAAAACAGAACATCTATGTGTCAGTGTACTTTATTCATTCGTGGCTGGGTCAGGGTCTACAAGGGACAGACCCTCTCACAGCTAGTGCCCCCATGTAAAGAATGCTACCACACCAACCCCCACATACTCCTACTACTTCTTGCTTGGGAACTGTGACTAATACACTTGTCTTACAGGGGTCAGAACAAACACCCCTTTCCTGCCCTCCCCCAGCATCACCACAGCACTGATCTAGGGCTGGAATCTTCCCCTCCTGAAGAAGAGCCCAGCTGAGTTCAGTGACGGTCAAGGTGGGTGAGAGTGAGTGCTGTGTCTGCTTGTTGACTCTAGTTCTCTCTGCTTGCTGTGGTGTGGTGATACACACCTGTAGTCCCAGCCACTCAGGTGGCTGAGGTGGGAAGATTACTTGAGCCCGGAAGGTCAAGGCTGCAGCAAACTAAGATTGCACCACTGCACTCCAGCCTGGGTGACAGAGCAAGACCCTACGTCAACAAAGAGAAAACAAATTGTACCTGTTTTGACTTGGATTCTTTATTTATTTTTGGCTATTTTATTAATTTATTGATTGTATTCATGTCCCTCTTTCTTGCCTCCCCCCTTTCCTATGGGGAAACTTACATAGCACTTAAAATACAGTTGATAGAAACAGAAAAATGAAGAAAATCTCAGCACCTTGGAAAAGAGGAGGGAGCGTTATCCCCCTTCTGTCTGGGAGGACATCTCCACTTTACCAGATGCCAGTGTCTCTGAGCTTCCTAAGTGTTCACAAGCACCCCAGGATCCGTGCACAGTGTCCACCTAGCGGGAGCTCCAGAGGAGGGATCTGGAGGTTTCTGACCTGGACTCCTCCTCTCTTTCCCCAAAATAAGTAGGAAAGGTGAATTAGAGTAATGCCTGCTGAAGCAGAATGAAATCATGGATATGATCGTGACTTCGTATGGCTTCAGCACAATCACATTTTACAGCTGATTTTGGTAAATTTTCAGAAATAATGAGACCAGTAACTGTGACCAGTAATACGCTTCCAATGGCAGTCAGCATAATGCTCGGGGCTGGCAAGGGAGCCGCCCTTCACTGCCTGGGCTTGAGGGAGAGTCTCACACTCACAGTGTCTGACTGTGGCACTGAGTTGGCCGCCTGTCTCAGTCCCTGCGAGGCCGCTGGACCAGCCAGGCCAGCCGGGACCATCTTCCTTGCCCTGTGCCCCAGGAATCTCACTAAAGAGGAAAGACAGGCTGGTTTCCCACGGGAGGCTTCCCTGCGGGCCAGGGAGCTCTTCACCTCCTCCCTCTACTGCATGAGGGCCAGTGGTCACTGTTTGCCTACTGAGGGCTTCCTGCAGTGGAATCAACAGAGAGTTGACAATCAAGAGACCTGGGTTCTGGTGCCTCCCTCGGTAAAATCCAAGGTCCCCTCATCTATTAAATGAGGAGTTGGAACTGGTTGACCCCAAGGCCTCCTTTAGTTCTGACATTCAATGAGTTGAGGACAAGACCCTCTTCTGGAAGCAGGTGGGGTTTATCTATATAAATAAATCGATTAACATCCCTGTGACCACATTCTTCCTCCTATGCTTCATCATCCAACATAAGCTTCTACTTAGTTCTCCATGTCCTTTCTTGAGAAGTAGCCTGGGCTTTTCTGTTTTGGCCACACCGTGACTGTGGGAAGAGACGCCCACCTCACCCAGAATTCAATAGGTTGAAGCCCCGGGGAGACTGGACCATCTGCTCCCATCCCTTCCAGCAGGATCCACCTTTCCGCCGCACTTAAGAGTCTCCAGTTTCTCTGTCCAGAAATGACCACCCATTGGAATTTCTCCTCCTGGTATTTTTGGTACAGATGCAGTTAATTATCAGCCCTTGAAGCTCCACATCAGAGCCCTAGAGAAGGGGCAGGCAATGGTGACCCATGCCCAGTGGGCACATTCCTTGGGTGCCGCAGTCAGACAGCTCCATGGAAGCTGAAAGACTGACCCTCTAAAGAAATGACAGCTCTACCACTAGCATCTGTTGTTCGCACCCGGGAGAGCACATGGTGCCCTTGTGTGACCCCTAGAGCCCTCCATTGATTTTGAAGGGGATAGATACACAGGAAGATAGTGTTTGTGAGCTCAGAAATGTCTAACAGGAACCTGACCATACTATCCTGAGACCAAGACCCAAGAAGCCTCTGCTCCTGGCCCTCTGCTCACCAGGGACTTTGATGGGTACTGGCTTTGCTGGGTCTCCTGTGAGTGCAGGGGTTTGCTCAGCAACCAGCAGTCCTGGGTGGAAAGGCAGGAGGGATTGTCAGTATCCTGGACAGTGAGCACCACAGGAGAGAGCGGGAGATGAAGGTGAGGAGCACTTGCAGTCAGCAGCAGCACAGGTAGTGCCACCTGGGTCCTTGGGAGGTCCCTGAACCTCAGAGCCCAGGCTTCTATGTAAGGGAGTCAAGGACACCCATCTCAGGTATCTGGGGGCCTGTGCACAAGTCTGCAATGGTGAGTGCTGTGCCATTTATCTTGTGATGGTCCCACAGTACTAATTAGACAAATGGTGATTAGCACACTGAGTCCAGACCGGGGCAGCCAAATGGAGACAGGAGAGACCAGGAGCCTGGTGAAGAGGGAACGGGTGTCAGAATAGACTGCCAACCCAGACCCCTGTTTGTGAGACACAAATGGGATGAAGGAGCATGTGAGGGTTCTGAGTAACCAAACAGGTGAGGCACATGGTTCCCTAAGAGACACAACTGTGACATGCAGACTCTCACTGCCACAGGAAGTGCTGGGGCAAGACACCAGGGAGAACTTCCACACCAGGAGGATTGAGAGGAGCACCCACATAGTGAAGCATGTGCTTGGATTAAAAGTCCCCCTGCTCCTATCCACTGTCACGTTTAATAGTCCAAACTGAGTGGCGGACAAGACAGAAAACAGGGTGTCGTGGGCAAGAGGGACCACTGGGCTCAGCCGCATCCCTCAGGAGGCTGAATGTTTCCTCACTGGGTACTGATCAGCATCCCAGTGGCCCCTGCCTCTCCAGCACCCCCACACATTGGAACCAGGAGACCACAGACTTTTCTGCCCCTCTGAGGCGGCAGAGAGCCCACCAGGCTCAAAGCTTCCCTTCAACAACAGGCATCTCAGAGGGTGAGAAGCGAGAAGGGCTCGGTGCACAGATGCATAAAAAATGGGAGAGGGAGTCACACCCCAGAGGCAGTGGGACAGCTGCCTTTGGAGCAGTGGGCTCAGTCCTAAACTCTGTTTAAAACACCACTGAGACAGATAACTGAGGCTGGATATGGGCAGATGCTTATGATAATTGGAAGTTGTCTCTCATACTGGCAAGATCAGCAACCACGTGGGCAGGAGACCAATTGTGCTCCGTCTGCTCGGAGAGGAGCCAGAGAATAGCCCTGAAAAGCAGTGCGAAGGACTGGAGTTAGCCAAGGGTGAGTTTTCACCGGTGGGTGGGCTGGGGAGGGGAGAGCAGGTGTGTCACCAGCTTGTGCCCTCAAGTCTTCCGATGTGACCTGCTAGGAGGTGACAAGTCCACCAGTTTCCACAACATGCCAGGAATTTCTGGGACTGTTCGTTTTAATACCTGCAAGAGTTTGAGAGACACGTGACTGCTACCCCTGTGAAGAGACCCTCCAGGTCTGTACCCCTGCCTCGGAGAAGCCCCAGGTGGCCAGACTGTTGCTGAGGAAAGGTGCAGAGCTAGGGTAAGAATGAATCAAAGAGACCAAACTGCAGCAGTCCTGAAGCTGCCTCTGTCTGCCTCCAGAACCCAGGGGCCAGGATGTGCAGGACAGTCCCAGATTAAGACCCCCTCCCAGCCTGAGGCCTAGCGCTCGCTGGATCCCACATCAGGGGTAGAGCTGAGGGAGGCATTGGGCCCCTTCTCCTTGCCCACTGGGAGGCACAGGGATAAGGAAGCCCCAGTCCTTGCCCTACCTGTGGCCCTGCCATAGAAGCCTGAGTTGATCTACGTGAAACCAACACTGGGCACAATGCGTGCTCAGCGAGGGCTGCCTGGATTCCCGATTTAAGCTCCAGGCTCTAACAGTGCTCCTGTGCCTCTCTCTGCCTGAAATGGCTGCCCCCAGAATAGGCCAGACATGCGTGCACGCTCAATGTGGTCCTGGTTTCACGTTTCAATTCTGCCGCATCCGCCACTTGGTTATTGCTGAGACTTAGTTTCTTCTTGCTGCAAAATGAGAATATTAATGAAAGCTTCCAAGGAGGCGACAGTGCTGATGACATCAAACAAACAAACCTGTAAACAAACAGACAAACAAACGAGAAGTATGTCTCAGCAGTCCGCACAGTGCCTGGGAAACACGTGGTAAACGGCAGCGGCAAGTTCGCTGCAAACATCCCCGGAGGCACCTCCAGGATTTCTCTCTGGGCTGCGGGTCGCTTCTCTCCTGTGTGCCGCGGGCGCCCTCTGGCGCCGGCCTTGTGAGTTGCAAGGAGAGACCCTGAATCCTCAGCCCGGCAGCTGTTACAGGTGCAGTCCTGTCACTTAACGGCAGGCACACACTCTGAGAAACGTGTCGGAGGTGATGTCACAGTTGTGTGAACAACATGGAGTGCACTTCCACACACCCAGATGGCACAGCCTACCGCACACTAGGCTGTAGGGTCGAGCCTGTCACTCGGGTGGCACACCTGTGCAGCCCATGACAGTACTGAATACTGTAGGCAACTGTAACATTATGGTAACTATTTATGGCTCTGAACTTATCTAAGCATTGCAAAGGTAAAGTAAAAATACAGCATTACAATCTTGTGGGACCACATCATATATGTGGTCTGACATTGATTGAAACATTGTTCTATGGTACATGACTGCATACTGGGCAATAAATTTACTAATTTTTATTATATAAATCTCAAAAAGATAAATGTTTTTAAGTTACTCTGTATTTCTAGGCTTTATACAAAACAGGCAAAACAGGAGGTAACTTCGCTGTAAGGCTCAGGAATGGGTGGGTTTCTGTGTCCCAGCGGAACTCACACCGGGAGACACACTGTGGTTTCATCACTACGGCTAATCACGTATGAGGCTTACTTTACCTCTATTTGTAGCACATTGTTTGGAAATGCTTCATTGTCTTTAGTAGGTTCATGGAACAGAAACTAAAGATGCTCACCCAGCACAGAAAGTAACAACTAGTAGAACTTCTTGTTTTCTGACAGATGCAAATTGAATTTGCATAACCAAATTCCTCTTTTCTCCTCTACCCCAAGGCGGAACATTTGTTCCAGGGACGTGACCACTGACCATGCAGAGTGTCTCCTGTAATAAACTGGATAGTGGCCCCGAGAATGTCCAGCAGATCCGCTTATCCAAGGTGTTACTTTCTGCCGTTTCAGTTATGCTGGGTCAACTACAGTCTCCAATTATCTAACGAATATTTCTGGAAAAAATAATTCATAAGTTTTAAATTATGTTCAGACTAGCATGATAAAATCTTGACTCCTCTTGCCTAGTATATGAATCATCCTTCTGTCCAGCGTCTCCACGGTGAATACACTACCCACCTTCCAGTCGTGCGGTAGTTGTCCGGGATAAGGGTGAGGGTCAGGTTAAGGGTCAGGGTAAGGGTTTTAGGGTGAGGGTCAGGGTAAGGGTTTTAGGGTGAGGGTCAGGGTTTTTAGGGTGAGGGTCAGGGTCAGGGTCAGAGTTTTGGGGTCAGGGTGAGGGTCAGGGTGAGGGTGAGGGTGAAGGTCAGGGTCAGGGCGAGGGGGAGGGGGAGGGTCAGGGTCAGCTCAGGGTAGGGTCAGGGTATGGGTAGGCTGAGGGCGAGGGCGAGGGCGAGGGTTGGGTTAGGGCCAGGGTTAGGGTTAGGGGTTAGGGCTAGGGTCAGGGTCAGGGTCAGGGCTGGGGTCAGGGTTAGGGGTTAGGGTCAGGGCTAGGGATTCGGGTTTGGGTTCGGGATTGGGTTCGGGTCCGGGTCAGCCGATATGAACCACAGTGGGCTCTGAGAGGGAATTGATGAAACACTTCCCATGGTGACACACAAACAAAACCCAGCCCAAACAAACGAAGTGCTTCCCATACCCAAGCTTCCATAAAGGGAGAGACTGGTATGGAGTCACTAATTGTCACTTCTCCTACCACTGGTACCACAAATGTTCAAAGGTCCAAACGGTAAAGAAAGTAGACTCCTGCTGTGCACCTCAGTGGACTTACCCGGCTGTAGAGTTCATTGGCTCATCACAAACACAAACTCCAAAAAGTTTCTGATTTTTCACCAACTAAAAGTGAAAGTAGACAGCCAGCACTCACTGGGGTAGAGAAGGGAGTTTCCCTGAAGCAGAAAGACTGGCAGCTGCTGGGGATGTCCCTGCAATTCCCTTCTTCCATGAGTAGCCAGTGCCACTGAGGACGTGCCACCAATCTCTGGTGATGCGAATGTGTTAGACCTAACATGCTGCTGTGATCAACTGATCTACCTCTTGGGAAACAGGAACTTCTCCCAGCAACATGGGCAAGATCGCTCTGTTGTGATGTTGTGACCAATTGCTTTGTCTTTTGAGAGGTGAAAGGTGCAAACGGTCCAGAACACACAGCTCCAGGTGGGCTTGTAACCAATTTGTAACCCAACCCAGGTCCAGGCCCTTGTTGCTTGAAAGCCAAAACTCTAAAGACGAACATAGCTGAAAAGAAAAGTTAGCTATATTCAGGAAGCTGACGACACGAGGGAGGTTGTGAACTCATGTTCGAAGACCACCGCTCTGATCAGAGGCATTTTAAGGGAAATTAGGAGAAGTGTAAACAATGAACAAAGCATTTCACAAAGATTCTTTGTTACTAAATCTGCTAAACTGAAAATAGCCTTAGTCCTTTTTTTTTCTTCTTTTTTTTTAGACACAGGGACTCACAGGGTCACCCAGGCTGGAGTGCAGTAGTGTTATCTTGGCTCACTGCAGCCTTGACCTCCTGGACTCAGGTGATACTTTTGAAAGGATAAGATGACAGGCATGCACTACCATACCAAGATATTATTATTATTATTATTTTAGACTTTGTCGAGGCAGGATCTAGCTATGTTGACCAGGCTGTTCTCGTCCTCTTGGGCTCAAGCATTTCTGTCACCTCAACCTCCTAAAGTGCTGAGAATGCCAGTGTGAGCACCATACCCAGGTGATCAAAGCATTCTTGTGAAACGTGCCATTTCAGGGAGGCGGTCAGTCGTTGTTTTCTTGGCCAATGTTGTGTGACCTTCTGCAGGAGCTCTCAGGATATTCTTATTAAGCCGCTTAGCCTATTCCCAGAGTTGTTTGTCAGCATATTTCTTTTATATCTGCTGAAGATCCTGGATTTCTGAGGCCACTTTTAATGAATGATCTACAAAGTCAAGAAAAGCAATAATTAGACTCAAGGAAGCAAACTTTTTCCTTACACGGACTGCTCCAGTTTTATACAAAAGTGCCTAAAGTTTAGAAGCACTGAAAAACATTCTGATTATGGCCAACGTCAAAGATGTAATATCGGTCCATTCTGGCCAATGTGAAAACAGGATTTGGGGTCTTTCCACATCTTTCATAGTTCTCAGAACCAGGTTCCAATAGTATCAATGTTTCATTACTTTTGCAAAAAACAGTTGCCTTCTGACTTTGTGCCAGAATAACTGCTAAGCACTTTATAATAATTATCTCCTTTAATCCTCACAGCAATTTTGAAAGATCATGTCAATCCATCAGGATAGGGTTTGACGGTGACAGAAAAGAATGCAGGTAGTCTAAAATGTTATTTGAGTGTAAGTTTGACTGGAACCAGAGAGAACAGTTGGGAGGCTACTTTAAGATCTTTGCATAGTAACTAGGTAACTATGGTATAGGTGGCTGTTGCTTAGAGGTGTGAGGACTTTTAAGATATGTCTGGTGGCGGCACCTGTGGTTCCAGCTTCTCAGGAGGCTGAGGCAGGAGAATGGCGTGAACCCGGGAGGTGGAGCTTGCAGTGAGCTGAGATTGCACCACTGCACTCCAGCCTGGGCGACAGAGTGAGACTCCGTCTCTAAAAAATAAATAACATAAAATAAAATAAAATAAGATATATGTCTTGGAAGCAAGTCTGACAATAATTGATAGATTTCAAGTAAGGGAAAGAAAAAGGAGGGTGCCAGTAATATATTATTAATCATGAATCAAGCAACTGGTTGGGCAGCAGTGTCATTTACTGAGATAACCGAGACTCAAGTGAGGACAGAATGGTGAGAGAAAGAGGTTTTCAGGACACCTTCACTGGGAGTGCCTGTGAGCTCCTCCAGCACATCTGTAGGATGGGCCATCTAAAGAGGACTGCGTCTGGGCTGGAGGCCAGGCTCTGGGCACTGTTGGCAGGTGGATGATCTAAATGACATGGTAGGGATATTATCACCCAAGGAAAGGCGTGGTGTGGAATGTGGATCCTGGGCTGTCCTCCCACAATGCCCCACAGAGACCAAGCTTTTCATTGGAGATCCTGGTGCCCCCTTTGATCCTTCAAACAGGACTACAGTATTTACTGGGCTGCTGTCAGTTTCCTGTGTGGAGACACACTGCTCTGGCCTGGCCTTCAGTCTGCAGCAGGGGGACAAGGCAGAGGTCACAGGAGGATAGCATTGCTTATCAATGCTAGTGACCTGCATATAGCTCCAACATTATTTTGTTTAAAACAAATTATTTCCCAGGGTAGCTTGACAATTGTATGTATTAATTGCATTTGCATACCGCGCTCCCTTCAGATCAGAGCAATCTATGCTTATGATTTGGAAATTGCTCACTGAATAATTGCCCATGTAAGTCACTTTTGTTTCCTTGCTTTTATTAAGTCATTATATTATTGCCTGTAATTAGCAGTGAGAGAAAATAAAACTATTTATGAATATGGTTAAGGCCTGTTACCTCTTCAGCTTTCTGTCTTCATTCTCACTGCTGAGTAGCGCATGTGGTGCCACCGAACCACAGCAACCGCAAACCTCCCTCTCTGTAAATCCAGGACATCCCTGGCAGCAGAAGTGTCCAGGTCTCCTCAGTGTGTGTTCCCCATGGAGCCCAAATGTTCTCAGTTTGCTCAGAAGCAACCTGCCAGCCTCCACCCTTGCCTGACTCTACTCACAACACATCTCATCACTGAGGTGCAGTCTCCTGGACCACAACATTAAAAACCATCTGATTCTGTTGTGAATTGTGTGTTATTGTTGTTACAAACAACGTGGACACAACATTTTTAAAATGAGCCCATTTGCTTTTCCATTTCTTACCCTTTAGATCTGCACAAACTCAACAACAAAAGTTCATTAAAAACTAGCTTCAATTCAACTCACCAAGCAAAACCGACAGACAGAGCGACTCAGCTGCTGTAGCTGCAGCAAGGTTCTGTCTCCAGGCTCCTCGTTAGGGCAGCTCGAGGCTGCAGGTGCTGTCTTTTCTCACCCTCAGAGGATCCGATACATTTGGCTAAAAAGTGGTTTATTAAAAACTTCAATATGCCTCTCTTTCTCACAAGATAACTAGATTTGCTAATCATCATGCATGACATTTCACCTTTCAGAATCTACTTCCTTATTAGTAAAATAAGGTATTTGGACTGAATTTCTGGCTCGAATCTAGGAGTATCCTTTAGAATCCCTTATGGTGTTTTGTAAATGCACCACTGCCCTGGAACCACCATCAGAAATTGGAATTTTGTAAAATTTGAGTGGGAACTGGGCGCACGGACATTTATAAATTTCCATGGTGATTCTCATAATTATGCAAGTTAGAAAACATCGGTCCGGATCAGTGGCCTTTCACTCTGCTGCTCATGGTGATTACTTAAAGAGTTTTTAAGAATGGTAATTCACAGGTCTCACAACAGACTAATTAAATGGAAATATCTGAGGAGACCCATTCTCCAGGTCACCCTGACGTGTAGCTAAAGTTGAGAACTGGTGGTCAAGATCAGACCAGATTCATACAGAAGACGGGATAAGCTTTGAGGAAACTTTACAGCAATTTGACATTGCTGCTACCTCCAACCAATCATGGATTTTTTGCTTTTATTATCTTTTGTTTTCCAAATATTTCTTTACATGTAATTTTATTTTGGTTTTACTTTTTTCTAATTACTCTTCCTTATTTGTCTTATCTTTGTTTTTCATTATTATGATATTTTACAGTCTATGGTAGATTGTAAATTGAGATAAATATATAAACAAACAACTGAACAAGCAAAACTTGGTCCCACGGCCTGCTCTTGATAAACTTGGAGCTCCCCTCCAACTCTTGAGCGTGTGACTGTGGTCAGGCTTGACGGCTGGCTGCAGGTAACAAGACAATCAAGGAAGAGAGTGCCCCTGGGGTACCCTGAAGCAGACGTTGCTGACTCAGCCCCCCTTTCAATGTGTATCCTGCCAAAAAGGTTCCTGATTTTCTGTTGGGTAAAGAACCATCAAGAACCTTCACCATCCTCCAGGATTTTGGAGGAACAACTAAGGAACCTTCCCCTCTTTCAGCCAAGTGATGAGCAAATCCGGCCAAACAGATTTCCTTACCCTCAAAACGTGAGCTTGAAATGGTTGAGATTTATGTGTTGTGACTATGACAACCCCTTGAAGATACAATCACTGGCTGCTGAGACCCAGACTCCTGGGGACACTTGTTCTTTTATGAGCCTGGGTCTCTGAATGTTTGCTTCTGTCGGTGCCTCTTTCTCTCTCCAAAGCCTTCTCCCACCTTCAAATAAAGAAACTTTACTGGTATTCTCAGTTTGGAATGTATAATATTCCATAAGATGTTTAGCCTTATGTGATGTAAGGACACCTTGTCCTCACGTTTCCCTTACAGAGTTCCAGGGCAAAAGGAACCCATAGACTTCTCCCTGCCTCCTCAGTGGGCTTGACTCTGCAGAGAAACTCAGAAGAGGTCTGATGGGATGACTGACACTTCCTGCCCAGCCTGAACAAATTTCTGAGAGCACTCCAGGGCCCTGGTGAAGCACGCGGAGGGGACATCTGTCTTCTGCTTCCTCCAGATCCTTGCCTCTGCCCCTCTATCCCCAGCCCCCTCACCCTCCCCACAGGAATTCATCTCTCAGGCTGCTTCTTAGTCCTCCTGTCTGATTTCTAAGTTGGCACACAGTGTTCCACAGTGAGCAGGTACAAGCAAATCTGCCCTTAAAGGCCAAGGGAGCTGAGCTGCTGAAGACAGAGGCTGACAAAGCTAGTTTCTCGGAAAGAAATATGTAATACAAACTATAGACAGAAGGGGTAGCTTGAGGGCTGTGAGAGAGTGGATCCCCACAACCACCTTCCAGAAAGTATTCTTTATAGAATAAGCTTTTAAGGTAAAGACTTGTGCAGCTGGTCACATCTGACTTTCTTCTTGCTAAGAGTGATGACCACCATGGAGGTTAGACCAGCATCTTTCTGAGGGGTTATCTATCTCACAGGAATTATTTAAAGACCTTGCTGCAGAACACAGCCCTACTATGCAGGAATCAAACAGGTCTTCATGGCGGTTTTGCTTCAAGATGGCCTCACTCTTGCCATGCAGCAAGCTGTTTCACAGGTACGACAGATGCTTTTTCTCTTTCTTATAATTTTCTTAATAACATTTTCTTTTTTTCTAGCTTTCATTATTATAAGAATACAGCGTGTAGTACACATAGTACACCAAACACGTGCTAATTGACTGTTTGTGGTACTTATAAGGCTTTCTGTCAACAGCAGGCTATTAGCAGCTAAGTTTTGGGAAGTCAAATGTATTCAGATTCTTGACACAACAGGGGTCAGTGCCCCTTTCTCCATGTTGTTCAGGGTCATCCAGTTGTTTCTTTCTTCGGTAATTTTACAAGGGTAATACATACACATTAAGAAAATATATACTTGTAAATAAGACAGTAAGTTGACTATATTTACACTTTATTACACAAAGTCTTCTCCAAAATTAAGATGAGACATAAGTATTAGGTGAAATATACTATAAACATGAAGTCAAAATGGAAACATTGGGTCAGAGAAACAGTGGGATTGACAGAAAATGTAACTGTCTTCAGCTGGACGTTAGTTTTCCTTCTGACGGCTGAGTGCCATCAGATTGAGAGCGAACTGTTTACTTGCCTTGAGATGGGCTGAGTTAGGCTACCTGCCATAGGCTTCTAATGCGAGAGGGAGAGAGGGATGGCAGAAGAGAAATAAATAACTCTCTTCCACCATGGCTGAGGACGTTTTTTAATGTTGAATATCCAATATTAATTTTGTTTCCTTCTCCCTCTGTTACATGCCCTAACCATTGGGAATTTAGATCATCTTCCTCTTTGTCATTGCCCTCCATTGAGGTCCTGGGTCCTCTTCCCCATTCCTCCCCTAAAGACTTCTGTATCTGCTCGCAGTCACTCCCCTCACCACCTTCACTCGGGGACCCCTCAGCACCTGACCTCCCAGGGCTTCCAGCAATCCACCTCCGGGAATAATCCCATTCCTCAGATGAATTCAAATGGCCAATTTCTACGACAGCTTCATCCTTCAAGTCCATAATTATTCAATCCAATGAAGACTTGAATTTTCCAACTTTCTGTGTATATCTGTATACACTCCCTGGGGTTTACTTCATTGTTTATTTAAATTTATTTTAAACCCATTTTTACTTTGTATTTCCTTATGCGTAAACTCAATTGTCTTGGGCAATGTCATTTTATTATATTTATTTCACTAAGTTCTTGCTGGAAAAACAGGACCAAATCTTTTTTATATTTACTATAACTAAAAATTTCTTTTTTTTTTTTTTTTTTTGAGACGGAGTCTTTCTTGAGTAAAATGAAATCCACAATGTGACAGACCCATATGACTATAAACTTATGATTATCTACCTCAACATTTCTTGGCCATCCTACTATGTTATACCAATAGCCTGAATTTAATACTTCCCTTGATTAGTATTGTTACATTTTCTACATTACCCAAAATTGACACACCCACAAGACACACATAACCTTTCCGCTCTGAACAATTAATCACCAGGGATTGGGGATAAGAATTGAAATTTCCAGAAATTCTCAGGAGATCCTGAAATTTTAAATGAATCTTTACTTTTTATAACATTTATATGCATAGTTTTAAATAACAACAAGTGATAAAACACTGTGAATCGTTTATATGTGGTAGAATTATACTATAAGCTTAATAACTTTTGTGAACAATGATGGTACGATAATAAATGTATAACATTGTTATAATGCAATAGTATATCATGATAACGTAACAGGAACAACAAATAGAATGATTTCTATTTGGTATAGACATTCAATCAGAGAAAATATTAAAGCAGAGGGAATATGAGTAGAAAATAAATGTCAAATAAAAATCGTTAAAACTGTGAAAGATGACAGTACAAATATTTAATATAATAATAATATATCATATATAATAAAAGTTATTCTAAAAATAAAATTTAAGACACAAACATTAATTGCCCTATAGTCTGCCCTTGATCTTTGTGGTTCTTGACAAATATGTCAGATGTAAAAAATGTCTTTTATTTTTCTATTGGTACTGGCTGAATTGATAACAATGTGCCCAAAAGCATCTTCAAGTTGAGTGTTGGGGTAAGTATTGCTTCATATTAACTCATTTTATATTTCAATACTTTTTTTCTATTTGCCCTGATTTGTGTTTCTTCTTGAAAAATTAATACTACTGCTTTACAAATTCAGGTATAATTTTCTGATTTACATTTAAGTATTTCATGGCAATTTAACACTAGAAAATGCTTTGCTTTTGTTGAAATTGCTAATCTAAAAGCTTATTTTTTTCTAAAACTTGGTATTTCTTGGAGTTGTGCTTATCTCACTCACAGGGCTTGTATAAAGTATGTTTGTGTATAAAGGCATGAATATTCCCTTATTTCAGGAATGGCCCCTATTTGCAGCAGACAGTGCCATGAACACACACCCCCAGCGTAGCAGCGGCTATCAGCAGCCATGGCGGATCAAACTGGGTGGGCCCCTCCTCTAACATGGGTGCCCACCCCCGACTCCAGAAATGTCGCTCTTAACTGCCCTCTGTGTGCCAGCGTCTCCTGTTCTTCTTTGGGCTGGGTGTCAGTGAATTCTTTCAAACCAGTAAGGTCGTTGTCTTGATTATTAGGTTTTCTCACAGAAAAAGAAAAAAACCTTATTACTTAAATAGTTTCCCTAGGGATTCAGGGAAATTTGCCAGTAAATTTATCAGAAAAAAAAGTAAATTTCCTCAAAAAATCACAGGAAAGAATTCTCACATGGAAACACTCAACGTGTTTAGCTGCCATACTCTTCTTAACTCACGGAGAATGTAGAAGTTATCCAAGAGGAACTCCCTCCGTGTCCGGAAGAGAAACAAAACTATGGCTTCCTGCACTGTGCGCATTTTCTACCCTCCTAACACAGCAGAAGTGGCTTCCATTCTATGAGGAACGGCCGATATTTACGCAGCACTTGCTGTGTGCCAGTCATTTGCTAAGCAGATGACACGTATTTGTTCATTAAATCCTCACAAGAACGCTGTGAGATATCATCATTATACTAATTTTACTAATAAGAAAAGTGAAACTAAGTTGAAATGATTTCCCCCAGGTTGCACAGCCATTAAACGCTGGAGTCAAATTTTGGAGGCACAAAATCGGACCCCAGAAACTATCTAATCACACGCTCCAGATGGCCAATCCTACCCACGTACATGGCTTAGATTCCATCCCTTCTCAATTTTTCTGATAGTTTTCTTCTTGATAATTCTCTTTTCATTCATATATATATGTCTCTCTGTGTACTTGTTCATTACCATAAGCTTTTAAACAAGCTCAGGTAGATCTCATCTAAAAACAAACAACAAAAGGGCAAGGAACTCCCTTAATCTCTTTCAAACTGGGAAACCAATTTTCTGCATTTATCTACCCCCTATTCTAACACTGCTCTCAAATCATAAGAAGAGTATTTAACACGATGTAACCTAATACAATTTTAAAAATTGTGACAGGGCCATCAGCAGGTTAGAAATTTTTAGCAGATTTCTCAAAGATAGAACATAGTTAAGCACACGTCCTGTGAAGTAGACCAGGAGGAGGGTGGTGGGAAGGTCACCCGGCAGAGCCTAGATTCCTGGAGAGGCTTTAGGTTGGATTCCACATTACAGAGATCTGGGAAAAGGAAGCAGATGCTGTGGTTACTGGGACCTGGAAAAGTCCCTTGAGGCCATTTACTGCATCTGCCCCTCCCCCCACCCTAAAAAATTTTTTTTTATTAAACTTTAAGTTCTAGGGTACACGTGCACAACATGCAGGTTTGTTACATATGTATACATGGGCCATGTTGGTGTGCTGCACCCATTAACTCATCATTTACATTAGGTATATCTCCTAATGCTATCCCTCCCCACTGCCCCAACCCCATGACAGGCCCCAGTGTGTGATGTTCCCCTTCCTGTGTCCAAGTGATCTCATTGTTCAGTTCCCACCTATGAGTGAGAACATGTGGTGTTTGGTTTTCTGTCCTTGTGACGGTTTGCTCAAAATGATGGTTTCCAGCTTCATCCATGTCCCTACAAAGGACAAGAACTTATCCTTTTTTATGGCTGCATAGTATTCCATGGTGTATACGTGCCATATTTTCTTAATCAAGTCTATCATTGATGGACATTTGGGTTGGTTCCAACTCTTTGCTATTGTGAATAGTGCCACAATAAATATATGTGTGCATGTGTCTTTATAGCAGCCTGATTTCTAATCTTTTGGGTATATACCCAGGAATGTAATGGCTTGGTCAAATGGTATTTCTAGTTCTAGATCCTTGAGGAATCACCACACTGTCTTCCACAATGGTTGAACTAGTTTACACTCCCACCAACAGTGTAAAAGTGTTCCTATTTCTCTACATCCTCTCCAGCACCAGCTGTTTCTTGACATTTTAATGATCGCCATTCTAACGGGTGTGAGATGGTATCTCATTGTGGTTTTGATTTTCAGTTCTCTGATGACCAGTGATGATGAGCATTTTTTCATGTGTCTGTTGGCTGCATAAATGTCTTCTTTTGAGAAGTGTCTGTTCATATCCTTTGCTCACTTTTTGATGGGGTTATTTGATTTTTTCTTGTTAATTTGTTTAAGTTCCTTGTAGATTCTGGATATTAGCCCTTTGTCAGATGGGTAGATTGCAAAAATTTGAGATGGAGTCTTGCTCAGTCGCCCAGGCAGTGGCATGGGCATGATCTCGGCTCACTGCAACCTCCGCTTTATGGGTTCAAGAAATTCTCCTGCCTCAGCCTCCCAAATAGCTGGGACTACAAGCATGCGCCACCACACTCGGCTAATTTTTTGTATTTTTAGTACAGACAGGGTTTCACCGTGTTAGCCAGGATGGTCTCGATCTCCTGACCTCACGATCTGCCCACCTTGGCCTCCCAAAGTGCTGGGATTACATATCCGCCCCATTTTTTCAGCAAGGAAGCAGATGTTCAGGGAGGCCTCAGGTCTGTTCAATGATTGAGGGTGGCTTGTAGGCTGGGCACAGTGCAGGCTCTTTTGTCCTGGCCTGGCTGCTCCACACTAGTAGTCTACCTCACCTCCTACTTCAGGTTTCTCTCAAACGCCCTGCTTTGTGGACCTGTTACATTAGTTCACCAGTGTGGAAACAGCTTGCTACATATAAAGGTTGATGCTAATAACACAATTTTTCATTACTTTACTGTTGACTTTTAACTTGCAAATTAACTGATTAGTGCAGAGTACATGTACATGAAGTTGTAAGTTGTATCATATGAAAGATTGGAATAATTTTCCTCCACCTACTCTGAACACATAGAACCTATATACTGGGCAAAAATATTTGGTAGCAATTTCTGCCCCTCAAGAGTCATTAGAAGAGGGATTTTGATGTCTCAAATGTCATTGCTGAGACTGAAAATTTTCCATCCACCTCAACCCTTACTATGACAGGTGGTGGAGGCAGAGGGGCTTATTCAACAAATTCTGGAGGTCAAACTGAGCTTTCAGAGCGGCCTGCAGAGCCTGTCTGAATGGGGAGGTGGGAGCTGAGCTTTCAGAGTGGCCTGCAGAACCTCTCTGAATGGGGAGGTGGGGGTGCTGTGAGCACAGCAGGGCCTTCTGCAGAGCTCCGTGCTGCCCGGATGGTCCCTCTCTGCAGCTCCTCACTGCTTTCTCTCCAGCACCTGCCAGTCACCCGCCAACCCCAAGGAGCCAGTGATTTCTACGACAGGCTTATGGCCTAGTTGAACTGGCTGTCTCTCTATCCAGGGGCATGGTTTCTCCCTGTGCCTGCGACAGGGGCCTCTAATCATTCTGTCTCCTTCTGCCCTGGTGTCAGCCGCAAATCCCAGCAGGCTCGTTAAAATGTGCACCTGTCGAGGAGCACACTGTCAGGAGGATTTGCTGGCGGTTGGGCCTCACTGCTGCCTCCACCTGGAGAGAGGGCTGAGCCTGCAGAGGTGCCTTTGGCCTTTCATCTTTACCCTCAGGAAGCTTGGAACCAGCACAGACCAGGGCCCTGCCAGGGCTCTGAAAGCTGGAGACAAGGAAAGACAGTGAGAAGAGAAGGCACCTGGCCAGCAGGTGTCCCTGACTCCCTTCTATTTCTGCAGCCTCCCCTGCTGGGCTTCAGAGCCACGAATGCTCCCTGTGAGTGCAGCCCTGGCTCTTTGAGTTAGCAAAAGAGATTGATGGAAACAAGTTTCTGCACCAGGCTCTTGCTTATCACAGTGATTTCAAGATGATTTTCAACTTTTTTCTGCTCTGAGGCCTTAGATGTTCAGATGGGACAGAAATGAAGGCTGTGTGGGTGGGATGAGCCACTTGCCAGGCCTCTGGCCTTCCTGTTCGCTCAACAGTGAAGGGGGGACAATACACTTCCCTGCCTGCCACCGGGTCATGTGAAGAAGGAGAAGTGATGGAAGATTACTTCATTTGAAAACATTGTCAATGTACAAAACAATAGAATTGAAGAAGAAATGCTTTATACTGCCACAGATTTTACATTGGTTAAAAATAAGTGATCCAGCAGACCCTGTGCTGCATAGTTTTGTAACTTACTCAATTAAACAGCTTTTTGCTTCCATTATATTTATTTATAGCAAATGCAATGCGATTACCATAATGCAACCTTGTAACCTATAAGATTAGTTTTATTCTGGGACTCTGGTGACATCATTTCAGAAGAAAGACAGAGAAGGACAAAAAAGAATCAGAAAGAAAAATAGGAAGAGACAAGAAGAAAAGAAGGAGAGCGGCAGAGAGAAAAAAGAAAGATAGGACAGAGGATGGGGCAGAGGAGAGAAGGAGGGGAGAAGAGAGGGAAAGAGAGGGACGGACAGAAAGACAGGAAGAGAGAGACGGCAAGAGTCAAAGGCAGGAAAGAAGAAAAGCCATGGTAAGGTCTCTGAGGGCCAAGGTAGCATCTTATTTGTTCTTTTCTCTACAGCATTTACACAGTGACTGGCATGTACTGTTTGCTATCTAAGTATTTGGCGAGTTGAATTGAATCATTCCACTGGAGACAGAGGGAATAGGGAGAGAGAAGTAGAGAGAAAACTAGAGAAAGAGGCGAAGATAGAGGTAGAGGGAAGGGAGAGACATAGGGGGAAGAGCATCTAAGTGCTGTGGAGGCCAAATTAAAGAAAAGTAGAGAAGGAAGAAAGGGGAGGAGAAGAGTCAGTAGAGGGGGCGATAGAGAGAGGAAGGAGAGGAGGAGGAGGAAGGAGGGAGGAGGGTGGGTAAAGTGATTTATTTAGGGACTGTGGGTCTGGTGAAGTCAATCCAAGGATGGAAGAGACTCACTGATTTGGAGCTGCTGTCAGACACAGGGCAGTCCTTCAGGCTTCCTGGTAGGAACACGTCTCAGAAGCCTCGAGCTCCCACCCAGCGCCTTCCTGTCTCACCTCTGCACGGTGGGAAATGAGGGCTCTCCAGCTCAGAGAAACCGTGTCCAAAATGCCGCTTCAGAAGCACCCAGAGAGTGTCTTTGCAACTTCACAGCCACTTGCAGTGATGACGTGGAAATGTCTGCAAGAGATACCTGGACCAGATGCCAGAAAGAGACCCGAAATGTCAGGTCCCCGCTTTTCAAACTGCTGTCCTGTGGCCAGGGACGGCGCCCTGCTCTGGGCAGACGAGACGGGGTCTGTCTCCCTACCTCTTGCCTCGACTTAGAGCAACGAGTGTTTGTTAATCTCTCCTGCATTAAGAACAGGGAAAAAGAAAGGAATCGGGGCAGCCTCATCTTACAGTCTGGTGAGAGGAGAGAAGCATCTATGCATTGGGTTTCTGTCGTGTGCCATTTCCTTCACAAATATCATTTCATGTAACACGCCCGATTCTCTAAAGAAGTGTTACTATATTCATTTTCATGAATGCTCTCACCTAAGTCCCATCAGGATACAGAGACCACTGTGTCACCCAGGTCTTCGCCAAGAGGAAGATCTTCACCTACACTTTGTGAGCTCGGGCTCAGAGACCCTGCCTATAAACCTCCTTTGCCAAGGTTTACCTGGCATCGTTCTCTGTCCAAACCCTGCTCTCCAACCAGAACAAATTTTGTGTCTTCCACGAAACTCCACCCAGGCACCCATTCTTGGTCTGAGTTTTCTCACTGCCTGTAGCCAGGGTCAGTCAGTCTTTGGCACTGGGTGTCTGCCATCTGCTACTTGGGTTGTCTAATTATTCTTGTGCTTACAAATTTCCTGTGGACCTCAGCACTATGAAACAAGCCAGTGCTCTAATTTTACAGATGAGAAGACTGAGGTTCAGAAAGTCCTGTGAAAACTTCGGTGGGTCACACAAACAGTAAATTTTGGCTCCAAGAAACATCCTCTTTCATCTGCACTCTGTTTTTAATAGACAAAAGCCAAAGGAAGTCAATACAGACAAACAGAACAGCTATTTAACTACAAGGGAGGTGATACTACAGAGAGAAGGTTGTCTGGTTTCTCTTTATAAAAACATTAAAAGAAAGAGTAAATACTCCTCTGTCTGGGAAGGCTAAGATGAAATTCCACCCCCAAACCCTCCAGACTGCAGAATATGACGTTCCAGTCTTTCTCTGGCTCCTGAGGGGTGGCTCTCCTGGTGTTTCCGCAGGGTTACTCGAGCTCCTGGCATTGCCTGGGGTGGCCATTGGCAGGGAGTGGGAAATGCTGTGGCTCTTCCCAGCACTCTCAGACACGCTGAGGTCCTGGGGGCTGCACTGCCGGGGAGCCACCGCCCATTTTATAAGGTTCTTTCTGCCTCATTGCTTCATCCTTTGTGGTTACTTGCCTAAAAGCTAACGTAAAACGCATCTGCATCCTTAGGAAGACACTGCAGATGGATTCCAGAGCTGTAACTTTCTTCCTGTCCCCCTCTGACAAGGCATTGCTCAGTGCACTGACTCCGAAGGACCTAACTCAGCCACTCACATTGGGCTTTCATGGGTTCAGGAACTGATGATCCCAGAGCTTTGTCCAAGACTTAGCTGGGCAAACTTTTTAAATCATTCTCCCAGGAAGCAGCTCTTCTGCTGCTCACAGAAAAATACAATCACGCCTCTTCTCCCTGTATTTCCCTCCTTGTCCAACCCAAGCCCCCAACATGTTCCCACCAAGCCTCTGTCCCTTTGCATTCTCCTCCTTGCGAGTTCTCTGTCTCTAGACCCTTCTGATGCCTCTGGGCCCTGCTACCAGGGCTCTTGCTTCAGCACGCCCTGAGGTTTCTATTTTTTTGCAGATCCTGGTCTGCTCTTGCACACATATTTGAAGCCCCACACCGCAGGTCCCTGGATCATCTATTTGTCTAAGCCGCCAAAGCCTCCACTGGCTCATGGCCTGCGAATGGGATCTGTCTGGCAGTTAACCCTTTTCAGCGGTGCTGAAGACTTAACCTCACAGCAGAGAGTCTACAGGACAAGACCAAAGCCAGCTTCTTAGAGGCGAAGCACCTGGTGCCTCCCCGGGCATCTATCATGCCCAGCCCAGGCTCAGCCTGGGGGTCTCTTGCTCTCATCGGGGCACCTGCAGACAAGGAGCCACTGTTCAACTTCACAGAGTGGCCACATTCTCGCGCTGGTCTTGAAAGAATCCCAGACTGTAATGGAGAAAGATCAACGTGGGAGGAAGAGGTTTGCTCACTTTCTAACTTGTTCTCTCTCACTCACCTAAATCTCTGTCTTCAGACATTGCCCTTGGTGCTGTCAGGAGACCTGATGCCCAGCTGGGGCCCTCTGCACCAATTCTCCCCTGGGCAGACACTAGGCAGTGTCTGGGTTTGCTCAGGGCCCCCTCCTGCTGCCGCAAATGTTCCTGCCAGGACCCTGTACACAGAGAAGGCTGTACACAGAGAAGGCTGTAAACAGAGAAGGCTGTACACAGAGAAGGATGTACACAGAGAAGGCTGTACACAGAGAAGGCTGTACACAGAGAAGGATGTACACAGAGAAGGATGTACACAGAGAAGGCGTGCATCCTCTGCAGGGACTCCTGGTGCCACGTGTTCTGTGAGTCAACAGATGCATATGACATTTACTTGAGGCCAACACAAGATCCTGTTCTCCCAACTCTTGGTCGTGAGCCATATGTCCTACAGACAGCATGATCAGCTTTGTCTCTTAGTTTTACTGGGCAGCCCATAATTATTGTCCACAGTGATGCGTGTCTGGAGCACACATTACTGAATTCCTACAGACATGGGTTTGAGTTCTCACTCTGCAGTTTATTAGCTAGACCACCTGGTAAAATCACTGTCACTCTGAATCTCAGTTTCCTTAGCTTTAGAAAGAGTTTAATTATACCAACTGTATAAATAATGTTCCAAGAATTAATGAGATAATGCATTCAGAGCCATCACCACAGTGCCCCGAAGAAGTAAAAATGGAGTAACACGCTTTCTGCCTTCGAGACCTGGTCCCTGTCTTTGGGGACAGCACGGTGGCTCTCAGGAGAAAGTGAGGGGCGACACCACAACCTCAGCTCAGCCCCATGCTCCCGCATTCCAAGGCTCTGATCAAAGGTGTTTCTATTTGCCAAACTTTTACGTTGACATACACTTGCCACAGGACCCTGTAGGTTGTAGTAACATGGGGTGGATAATAAATTGTCCCATGGCTCTCTGTTTCCTTTTTTTCGCAAGAGGACCAGCTCTAGAATTAAAAGGATGCTGTTGAATTGTCTAGAAGCCACTTGAATTGTCTAGAAGCCCAGAGAGCTGGGACCCACCTCTCGATGCTGATGAAAGGGTCCAGCCACGCAGTGGGTATCTGCTGCTCTTTGAGGAAAGAATGAGGTTATGAAGTAGGAGGGTGTGAATGCATTCTGCTTGCAGGCCTCACTCCTTATCTCTCTCCTATCCTCTTCTTCCAAGCATGCTTCATGACAACCATCGGTTGTTGCTTAGGAGATATCCCTGTCACCACGGACAATGGAGATTCTTTTCTTTTCTTTTCTTTCTTTTTTTTTTTTTTTTTTTTTTGAGCTGGAGTCTTGCTCTTTCACCCAGGCTGGAGTGCAGTGGTCGGATCTCAGCTCACTGCAAGCTCCGCCTCCCGGGTTCCCGCCATTCTCCTGCCTCAGCCTCCTGAGTAGCTGGGACTACAGGTGCCCACCACCATGCCTGGCTAATTTTTTGTATTTTTAGTAGAGACGGGGTTTCACTGTGTTAGCCAGGATGGTCTCGATCTCCTGACCTCGTGATCCGCCCTCCTCGGCCTCCCAAAGTGCTGGGATTACAGGCGTGAGCCACCGCGCCCGGGCCGGAGATTCTTTTATGCTATCGAAAGCTTGGTCCTCTTAAAATGAGTTAAGGAAGAGCCAGAGGGATGGAGGCAGGGCTGTGTTGTGAGTGTGGCTGTATTCATGAGAGAATCAAGGCAAGAGAGGAGAGGGTGCGAGTGAGGAAGGCCAGCCTTAGTGCTTCCAAATTCCAGTGTCTGTTTATATGCGAACACATTCCTTGCATTTTGAAGACATTCACTCTGCCTTGTCACTCCTAATTTCCCTTTTCCAGCTCATAACACTGACACACACACATATACAACATACACACATGGCCACACACACATACATAAACACACATATGTGCATACATACACATGTACCCACGTGCACACACATACATGCACATGCACACACACATGCTTACACACACATATGTGCACACGAATACATACATAAGCACACATACCTATGCGTGCACATAAACACACACGCTGAGCACAGGTTTCGTTCAGTAAGCAAACTACACTTAGTGGTAAATATGAACCGTACATCAAAAGCTGAGAAGAACTGGGGGAATGCAAAGCTCAGTGAAAACTGGTTCCTGCCTCATACAGTTTGTCTGTGTCCCCACCCAAGTCTCATCTTGAATTGTCGTTCCCATAATCCCCAAGTGTCGTGGGAAGGACGTAATAGAATAAGAAAAGCCGTTACCTCCATGCTGTTCTCTTGACGGTGAGGAGTTCTCACGAGGTCTGATGGTTTTATAAGGAGCTTTTTCCCCGTTTGCTCTGTGTGAAGAACGACATGTTTGCTTCCTCTTCTTCCACGACTGTGAGTTTCCTGAGGCCTCCTCAGCCCTGCGAAACTGTGAGTCAATTAAACCTCTTTCTTGTATGAATTACTCAGTCTTGGGTATGTCTTTATTAGCAGCATGAGAAGGGACTAATATCCTGCCCACGAGGCTTTTACAATGAGCTGGAAGGTAAACGCACAGGTAACCGACAAGCAAGGTGATACTGGCATGTACTAAAATGGAAGCTTGGGACAATTCCGAAGACAAGCAGTAAGTCTAGAACAGGAGTCAGGAGAACAGCCTCAGCCCCGGCTCACTGCAGAGCCTCAGGACGTTGCTGAGCTGTGTCCTCGTATTTAAAGTGTGGATGGAGACACTTGCCTCAGAAGGCAGCTCAGAGAAGCAGACAAACGCTGCTCTAAAAGCTGCAAAAATAAGGGACGATTATTGCAAAATCCATGGGGGTATCAGAAAGACGGAACTGAAGAGGTGAGGCTGAGACAGCCCTGAGAGTCAGCAGGCGAAAGACCAGCAGAGACGATACACAGGCCTAGAGAAACCACTGTGAAGAAAGCAGGTGGAACACGCTGCCGGCCTCAGGGCACAGATTCCAATCTGTTACTTTGTAGCAAAATTGGTATAAATTTAATCCTCGCATTTCTCTTCCTGCCTCAAACCCAGGCCAGCAAACCCTCCTCCCAAAGTCATGCACACCTGGCGATGAGCTTGGCCACATCCTGCAGAGCAAAAGTCACCTTGTGTCCAGGGTCAGAAGGCACCGGCCTTGCCTTCAGAGCCGCTGACGTGTACGTCCTGAGCCCTGCCTGGCTGAGGCTTGTTTCTGTGCAGCCAGTGTCTCCTCCCTGACTTAGGGAGCTCTTCTCACCGTGGCTTGTTTCAAACTGCACAGTTCTAGGTGTCTGAGAGCGGAGGGGCCTTTGACGGTCAAAACCTGTCTCTCTGAGGCTCGGCTTCCGGGGCTCCACGATAGATAAAAATACCCAGCTCATGAGAGCGTCTTGAAGGTAAAACAGGTGTGCAGTGTGACAAGGTCACAAAGAGGTGAACGTTGTACTGATTTATTTCGTCTCCAGTGTACCCAAGCCACCCTCCAAACTGAAAGCTTGTCACTGACCCACCGGAAACCCTGCCGTGAGCCACAGCCTCATGGTTCTTTCCTCTCCCCAGAGGAGTGTGTGAGTCACTTTTCTTTTCCAGCTGGTGACCCTTTCTGTATTAGTCATTCATTAATTCTGCAGAGTTTAATGAGTGGCTGCTTGTGCCCGCCTCTTACTATTCCAACTCCCTCTCTCATTAATTCGCACGAACGAATTCTCTCATTCGAACAAAATGTGCATTCAAGGAGCCTTCCTAACAGCACCCTGTGGCTGTGGAGCGATGCCAAGCGGCTCACAGGGACCGCAGCCCATGTGCTTGGTCCATGAACAACCTTCCCACCTGCCAGGCTCAACCCGGTTTCCGGCCTCTACATGCAGCCTCCTCAACACAACGAGGCCCCTGGATCCCTGTCTGCGGAAAGTGTCAGCCCTTCTACCGGCAGCTTCAACAGCTGCAGCCACACGCTCAGGGGCCTGACGGTAAGGATCCGTATTACCGGCCCAGCTCTGACCAGTGCCCGGAATCTGGTAGTGGGGTTTCTGAGCCCAAGCCCCAGCCTGGGCTTTAATCCTTAGAACTATCTTCATGTCCTGGGTCCTGCTTTAGTGAATGCCCTAGCACCCCGAGGCTCTCCTGCGTGGGTATTGGCAGCCCATCCCGAGAATGGGCCCTCGGTTCTAGGCTGACAGGGGCTCTGCTCCATGTGAAGACACCTCGGCGGGGCTCCGCGGCCTGGACTCCCCAATCCCACCCGCTCTGTGTGTCAGACGAACTTTTGCTTCTTTACTTTGGACCCTGCCTTTCCCGACTCTCGGCCTGGTCCACCACTGTCGTGTGTATTTAGACGTCCTTCTTGGCCAACCAGATGGAGCTACCACCTGTATCAACAGCACAATCAATTACCCTCAGGTGCAGCCCCACCTGTGTGGGAGGGGTCTCGGTGCAATCACTCACCTGGTCTCCTACTCAGTTCTGATGAATTCTGGAGATAAGACCCAGCAAACTGGATAAGCAGAGTCCGCCTTCCTCACCCAGTGTTGAGCAGATTCCTGGGGTCGCCGTCCACTCTCCCATCTCTCGCATGGTCCCAGGAGCTCTAACACGCCCCGGCTTTGTGTCGACCTTCGAGGCATTCTGTCCTTTCCCCCGTAAGGAGCTGAGGCAGAGAGGCTGTGGACGGGGCCCGCGGGGATCTGGACCGGGCTGTGCTGCCTCTGTCTGCCACTTGCTCCCCTGCACGTCTTCACAGCCACACGCGTGACCTTAGAGGGACCATCAGGGTCAGTGCTTATCCCTGCAGGAAAAGCAGTAAAGGTCCATGGACTCGTTTGATGGACCAAAGACAATAAAGGGGCCGATGTTAGACAAAACGGGAAGGACACCACACAGTCAGCGTCACAAACCCTGCCATTTATCCAGAAAGGAAGAAAGGCTTGGCATAATTAATCAGTGCCTAGAATACAATTTCACAAGAGAATAAGCAGAAGACACATGAAGGAATAAATGCATTGCAAAATCCAGATCTTAAGCTGAGTCTTGGTATTTTTTTGAAAGTCAATTATTTTCAGCAATGCCTGAAAATCTTATTGTTTAGCAAAGTAAGAAAAAGAGTTGTGGGATAGAGAACGGTGTGGTGCACACATCCTGAGACGATACATATCTGGTGTCAAGCCCCAGGCTTCCAACAAGACAAGAAAACATGGGGCAGCTTGTTTACATCTCCGTGAGGGAGGAGGGCACAGGAGAACATTTGAGGAAGAAAAGGCACAGAAGCTGCTAGGAGATGGGTGTACGGACGATAAACACCCTAAGGAGAGACAGGGAGAAGACAGCCCAAGTGCGCTTCTCCCATCTCCTCACTCAACAATCATCATGCAATACTTCTGTGACCTCCCGTCACCAAGATTTGTGGGGAGTTTCCCCACCAAGCAATCCTACGGATTCCACAGCAGGTACACCCGCGTTGCTTCCAATTCCATTCAGTTCTGACACTATCTACCTGGAGACGGCATCTGATTCCACAGGTTGGGGGCGCAGTCACTCAAGATCACCCTCCACCTCAGATGCCAATCCCAAAACCCGGCTGTTTGGCCCGTGCTTCTGCTGGGCTGCTCTAAATTGGGTACTTACGACTCCCTCCCCGGCTTTGATTAATTTGCTATAGCAGCTTACAGAAGTCAGGTAAATGCTTACGTTTATGAGCTTGTTATATTACAAAATGCAGATGAGAAGATTCGCAGGGCAAGGCAGGTGGGGAAGGTGTGAAACTCCAAGGCGTGCGGCCCTCCCAGCAACTCCACACCGGCGAGTCCTCTGGGGTTTGTAAGAAGGTTTCCTAACGTAGGCGTGATTGAGTAAATCAGTCATTTGTAATCAGCTTCATCTTCAGCTCTTCTCCCCTCCCTAGAGGTTGGGGGGTAGAGGCTGAAAGTCTCAACCCTCTGGTCCTGTCTTGGTCTTTCCTGTCACCAGTGCCCCATCCTGAGGCTGCCTAGGGGCTGCCACCCGCCAGTCAGCTTGTTATCGAACAAAAAGACGTCACTGTGGAGTTCCCAGGAGTTTTCACAGTTACACACCAGGAAAAGGAGAAACAGGCCAAATGCAGATTCCACAATATCACAATCCCTGAAAGGTTCGATACAGAAAAAACGAGAGAGAAAACAAATTATCAACGTTGGAAATAAGACAGGGTCCAGTCTAGATGAGCCGTCTTCCATTAGCGTGTTAAGTTCTGTCACAGAGACAGTCATAGAGCTTTGCATCTCTCAGGCTTGGTTCTGGTTCCTTCTATGATGTGTCTATGTCTGTTTTCTGTTTGTAATTTACTTCGAGGTGAAGCCTTCCTGCAGGCCATGTTTCTCATCTCTAAGGTGCAGCTGTTCTGGGTCTGTCAGAAGGGTCTGAGGTGCTTGGTGAGTTCTCTCAATCCCATGGGACGGAATTCCCATGTCTCCCAGCCCTGCCTCTATTCCGCTCGCAGCCAGAGAGGCCCCCTCTGCCAGGCCTGTGGAGTCTGAGCCTGCACATGCACAGCCAACCCTGAAACGAGGTCACAGACATGGAGAACCCATGTGGACACCTGCCCTCACCCACCATGTGCCCACAGGTGCCGCATGCCTGCCTCTGCAGCTGCGACTCTGATCTGAGCTCGGCTCCAGGGCTCAGCGAGGCTGTGGCTCTGCCTGCCGCTCTGCTCCCCACTGCCCTTTGCTGTGGCCAGGAGGCAGAAAGTCATGGTGACATTGGGGTGACAATGGGCTCACTGCGTGTCTCTTCTCTGTGTCCATTGTTCTATGCCACCTGCTGATTGATGCTGGAGGGTTAGTCCAGTACCAGTGGCCATCCCACACCGGAAAGCGAAACTCCACATGTGCACAGACCGTGTTGCGGAGGCTAATGAGCATCTCCGGTGGTTCCAAATAAGAGAGTGCATCAAGGGGCAGTGCCTTGTTTCTTGGAGGCAGAGAGGGCAGGGCTGCAGAGGCACCATCTCTGATACTTGCCTGGAATACCCCAAGCTGGGACAGCCACACTCTCCCTGTGTGGTGGGGGCAGCACAGGGCCGGGCCCTCTCTCCAGGGCCCACTGAGGCAGGAACAGGAGCAGCGCCTCTGCATCACAGACCCAGTGAGTTCACGGCCAGGTGAAGCTGGGCACACAGCCCCTGTCATCTGGCCGCTACTCCCATGGCTTCGCCCTCTCCCTCACCACTCTGTCTACACCTCGATCCATCCCCAACATCTTAATCTCCAATCAGCCAAGCCTAGGACTGACACTAATGACACCTGTAACACTTCATAGTATGGAGCACGTTATGACTTTGGAAGAATAAATCAATTTGTAGCCCCTCTGAGAAGGATGACATCCTACAGATTGAAGAAAATAAAGCTCATAGAAGGGGGTTGGCCAGTAGAAAGTCACCAGCCAAATATGGGGCAGAGCCCTCAAGAATGGGATTGGTGCCTTTATAAAAGGAGCTCAGACACACTCGCCCTTCCCACCACACAGGCACAGTGGAGGCACCATCTAAAACCAGGAAGAGGGCCCTCACCAGGCATCAAACCCCCTGGTGCCCTCATCTTGGGCTTCCAGCCTCCGGAACAGTGAGAAATCAATGCCTGTCATTTATAAGCCACATAACCTATAATAATCTGTACAGCAGCCTGAATGACTAAGACACATGGGTGAATGTGTCCTGCCATGCTTTGCGATGTACTGTATGACAAAAAGATCCCTAAATCTAGAAAATCTCTTACTCCCATTAATATTTTCCTCCAGGAAATAACAAAATCCATCAAGATATCCCATGAAAGCAGCAAATGTCTCCCTGCTCCTCTATCTTCCTGCAGCCTCCACGGGGAATCAGCCACGGCACGCGCGAGAGGGCCCTGGGACAGACCAGGCCTGCCACTCATCCCTTCTCACAACCCGGCCAGGAATCCCCGCTGGAATTTTAAGTCCACAGAAGGCAGAGATATGTGGGTTTCTCTGAAGGCCCAGAAGCTGTTCTAGGTTCCCATCAGCTTCCACCAATCCATGTCCCCACTGACCACCGCACACTCACGCACACAACTGAGTTGCAGATAAAACAAACAAGCAAACACAATCTCATTAATGTGGCTTCTCTTAATTTAGAATTTGTATTCTTTGAAAGGCTATCTTTATCTTTCCCTTATGTGTTTTAAAAAGATTTGCTAAGCAAATTAAGAGGATAAATGAGATTTAGTAAAACGCTTGAACTGTTTAAAAGAACAAACATATTAAGCTCCTTAGGCATATAGTTTTATGCTATAAAACCCCTCAGTCTTAACTAGGCCTTAAAACGTGTCCTCCAGAGACCTTACTGGATAATATTTTATTTGTGTTCTTAAAATATATAGACATAGTGAATTTTTAAAATAAAGTAGAAAATTAAGAGATGAAAATTAGGATAAGTATAACAACGAGAAAAGTCAGTGTTAATATCATAATTGAACAATACATTTAGCTTAAGTTTCTGGACATTTCAAAGCGAGAAAATCACAGCGATTTTGCCTCTCAGAATTTGAGAGAAGGAATCATACACTTTCTTCAAGAGAAAGAAAATGATCCAAGTGCTAAGTTACAAAGGGAAGAGCCACATCAGAGTTGATGTATTTCCTTGGAATTTCCATTGTATTACTTACTAATTCGAACAGATCTTCTTACAAATGATCCAAGTTAGTGGTTGCTTTGTTTTCTGTGTAGAATGAGCTTTTTTGTTTTCTTTTGTTTGGCAAGGGCTCTTTTGATTTTTTAAGTTTTTCTGATTGTGCCTAATACAGGAGCAATATTCCAAGGACTCACACACACACTCACACTCACACACACACGCTCACACTCATACACACACGCTCACATGCTCACTTGCTCATACTCTCACAGTGTCCTCACACCAGCATGGGCTCACGCATTCACAGCCACCCACTCACTCACCCACCTGCTCACTCCAAGGCTGATGCATCCAGGATGAACGATGGCGATGACGTGGACCAGGCTGTGGCAGCAGAGTTGGTGAGAAGTGGACGGATTCAGGATGATCCAGAAGATGAAATGCACAGGACTGATGATGTTTGCATGTGGGGCTGGAGGAGTGGAAAGAGTTAAGTGTTGGTGAAATGAGGCAGGTGGATGGAGAAGCCATCATGAAACACTGGCTAGAGAGAGAAGGCCTTGATCCCAGGAGGCAGCCTGAGAGGGCAAAGCCCCCATGCCCACTCCACAACCCCACAAAAAAGAAAGAAAACAAAGATACCCATGCTTTCCTCTTTTATTTTGCTGATGACAGGTGCTGAGAGGTAGTTTATACGGTGATCTCCACTCAGCTTCCCTGCCAGCCTCACTCCCTCAGCCCTAAGGCGCCATTTCCTCATCGAGGACATGGATATGGACAGGCCAGTGCCCACTCGTGGGCCCCCACATGGCTCAAGCCCAAATATTAGAGGTGGCGCATCTGCAGCTGGAGCCCTGAACTAACTCGTCCGGGGCCCAATGTAAGAGTCACCCAAAATTTGTACGTTATTACACACTCTGGCTATAGTTCCACCTCTAGACTGCAGCTGTGAAGGTGGTGAGGCTGGTGGCAGGCATCCATTACCCTATGCACCCTCTCCCTCTAGTATGCAGGGACATTGTCCTCTACACAGAGACCCCAAACCGTGCATCAAGCAGGCTTCTGGGGGTGGCCACAGTTAGTTCCTCTGAGGACTTTGGAGATTTTGGCCCCATCACACTTACGAGTCATTTTGATCAATGTCCTCCCTTGCTTCTCATTGCTATGGTGAATTTATTCTCTCCTAGGCTGAGCCCAAGCCCGGCCTGCACAAGAAACAGGCATCCCTTGTGTGAGTGGGTCCACAGCTCTCACTCCTCCACGGGCCCCTGCCTCGCCTCCCGGCTGGTGCTGAGTTGCAGGCAGGAGCACAGCTGCCAACATTGGAAGAGATCAAGTCTGGCAACATCATGATTATGGCCTAAAGAAATCAGAAGAAAAATGTGTTGTTCTCCACGTGTGTTGTAAAATTCTGAGAGTTAACGGGACAGCAATTAAATTATCATTCACATCCTGCACACTCTGGAGACACTTGAATGTGTGGTCACCGTGAATGAAGCCCAGCAGCAACTTTTGGGAGCGTTGCCGGCACCCAGTGTTCACGGCAGCATGGCGGGGGCCACAGCGGCACGAATGAGACAGACCCAGCATCAGATAAATGGCATTAGGAGACTGCGTCGTTTCCATACAAATGGGTTCTGAAGAGCCACGGCACTGTGAGTAATAACAGTATTGCCGCCCTTTTCTCCCACTGAGAGACATAAAACTACCCAGGAATGACACATTTGACAAGAAAGAAGATAATTGAAAGGAAAAGATGGTGCTATGCTCTGCTAGAATCTTCACGTGCACGATGAGACATGAAGCAAATATGCAGGTGTCTCTTCTCTACCTTATTCTAAATTCTTCTGGATAATTCCCTCTAACTCACACGGGTACAAAGTTGTGCAATGTGTCATTGAATGAAATGTTTACACTGACAGGGCTCTGCACACAAGGTGGCTGTCCTGCACAGAGATTTTGAATACCTAATGGCAGAGTATAAATGGTTATACAATGGAAACAATGCTGGCTGAATGATCAAGATTATACGGTCTGGCCTGACGGACACAGGACACAAGATTCTGACTTCTTCTTGAGCATTTTCCGGGTCTTTGCCTGATGGCATGTCATACTGAGAAACAAGAGCTATAGGCAGGCTCCCAGCTGGGTTTGTTTGCCTGCTGAAAACCCTTCTGTTACAATCCCACTTATGGAAACAGTTTCCATTTGTCAGAAAGGGCAACTTTGTGTGGTAAATTGTATTGGAATAATTAAATTTTTTTAATAAGCCAGATAAGGTTCCATTTTTACCTTAAAACTGAGGATAGTGATACCTGATCCACCTTAAAGGAAAATTGTCCAACTCAATAATGATTATGATGATCATAATAATGATGATGCTGGTGATGGTGATGATGCTGGTGATGGTGATGACGTTGGTGAAGATAATGATCACAGCAACAGTGCAATGATGAAAGCACCATTTATGGGGAGCTATGCAGTGAGGAGGGTTACAATAAGTTCTCTGAAAGCATTGTCTTATGTATCCCCACAACAGTACTGAGAAGCAGGCATTAATGTCTCACTATCTCAGATGAGGGCAGTAGGCACAGAGGATCTGAGCAGTGTGTCCAAAGTCACCTCACAGCTGGGATGACAGCAGGTGCAAGGCGAGTAAGGTGTGTGAGAACAATCAGAACAGGAAAGTCCCATCAGATGTGACATTGTCCTCCAGGTAGGTTACGTGAACCACACAGGAAGTGCTGACTGCCTGCTGGTCCACCTGCCTCATCCTGAGCTGAATTTCTCCGGAAGCACTTGCTCTTCTGGGCACAGAAAGAGAGAAGCCCAGGCCCCGGGATGCTGTGGCTTCCCTCCTGGATTTGCTCTGGTGCTTTGGATGCCTTGGCTCCTGACAGGGAAGACAGTGCAGAATGTGGTGGAGCTCGGCAGAAGCCCCTGGCAGAGTTCATGAGCCCCCATGAGTTCTGACTCCACGGTGCTGTTGCTGTTGGTCAACACATTGTGTCTGTCACCAGATGGAGATCTCTGCAAAGCTGGCCGTGGTTTATTTATCACTCAAGCCCTCAGTGCATCGCAGCTCAGGCAGGCTCAGGGTAGCTCTCAGAAGAGAGAGGTGGAGTCATTTTCCAGAGGAGCCCAGCTGCCCTTGCCTTTGCTGTGTGGTGGGGATAATGGTTTTGAAGAGGCTCCTGTAGAAAGCGAAGGAACTTTGCCAAGCTAGCAGGAAGGGCTGCAGGAGCCCAGACCCTGCGCTTTCCTGGATAAGCTGATACCTGGAAATCCAGCTGCCTGGCTGGTTCCCCCGTGACACCTCCAGAAGCTCTGCCGGAGTCTTGTGCCTCCTCTGTGTCTTCACCGGTGAATGGGCCCGATCACTGCCTTTGCCACATGGAAATAGTGGGCTAGGCATTCTGATAAAGGATAAGGAATGAGACTCAGGGGCTCCGATTTTTGCTTTCAGTGATTGCTTCAGCCTTTCGCTCACTGCCAGAGCTGTTCCAGTGCTGCTGGCGGTGGTGTCTCTGAAGCCCCTGCCTGGCTGCTTCAGTCCTGCTCAGGCTCCTGCAACAACCTCGTTCACTAAAGACCTTCTTCCTCCAGTCTTTGGCCACTCCTGTGGCTGCGTGGACAGGGCCTGAGGCCGGTGGCCACCCAGTTATGTTTGCAGGTTCTTCCCCATGGCCCAAGTCCACCCTGCCTCCCCATCAAGGAGCACTCCCCTTGGCCTCATTGTGCAAACTAAGGGGGGTCCTTATATAGAATATAAATGAAAAATAAAATCTTAAGCCCCATAGTTGACTGAACGGACTCCCTCTAGGCCAAGGAAAACCTGAAAAACTGAATTCCCAGCCATCAGGGGAAAGGAGGTTGGACATGCCTTGTTATGCCCTTTGGAGTACGGGCACAACTGACCGGTGTTAATATTAAAAGGAAGATCCTAAGACTGACTAAACAGAGGCTTTGTGGCAATGAGATACCGACTTCCAACCTGATTCTGGTATAGCATCATCTGGCAGATAGCAGACCCTAGAGGAAATAAAAAAATTACCCTAAAATAGATTTCTTTTACATATTTTGAAATGACCCTGCAAAGCTGTCCTCTGTGGAAGAAATTTGCATCTGTAGAGAATCTTCATTAACGCAGCCAGGCCTCCCTTTCAAGGCATTCCCCAGATCTCAGATCTTAACTGAGAGCCTCACACCTCTAAAGTCTGAAAGGGACATTCACCATCTCTTCTCTCTGAGGGCTGTCACCTAAGAGGCTGCATCTACGTAACAGTAACATTGGCCTCTACAGCCCCCTTATTTTAACTCAAGCATTCCTTCCTACTGACTTCAAGTCTTTAAACAGTTTTGCTCTTTCAACAAGTTGCCAATCAGAAAATCTTTAAATCCATCTATAATCTGTAAGCACCTCACTTCTAGACATCCTGCCTTTTTAGGCTGAACCGATGTACAATTTCCATAGATCATAGATTGATTTATAATTGTACCTACAACTGCTGTCACCCTAAAGTGTATAAGGCCAAACCGTAACCCAACCTCCTTGGTATGCTTTTTTTTTTAACAAGGGGGAAGGCCCCATCTCTATCTGTCCATTTTAGTCTTTAATTTTTTTATCTCTACCCACTAAGAGGCAAAGAAAAAAAAATTTACATTACTGTATCTATAATTTAGTGTATACTTTAACAGGTGATAATTTATATGAAATAAATGCTCTACAATGCTATATTTCAGCATGTTAAAAGTGGTGAGAAGGGGGATTATTGGAAAATTTTTATTCCATTTGATTCTCTAAATTTTCTTATATCTCAAGAATGGGGGTGTATATTTCTTACAGTAACCACAAAAGAAAATGGTTGGGGGGAAAATCCAATGCAAATTAAGTAAGTGCGTTAAAAGCTTTCTGGGTCTCTTCAAGCTAAATGATTCTCTTGGGAGTACATAAAAGCCCCATTCTTCTGTCGTCTGTTGGTTGAGTTTCAAGCCTAAGGGCAGAACATTGAAGATGAGGGCTAGAGGTCCTCAGAGAGTCTGGAAGGTACTTGATGCCTGGTCTGTATCTCCCTCCTTGACCTGCCCTGTCCTCAGCAAACCAAGAACGTGGTTTCTGTGCAGTACTGACTTTCTCAGGGCCACAGCCTGGCCACCTGCCCTGAGCACCCCCTGCTCAGCCACCAGGGCTGGGCTCCCTGGCCCCGGAGGGTGTCTTGGACAGGCCGAGTGGGGCGAAAGCAAGCCAAGGATGCTGCTGCGTTCCTTCTGACAGCTGAGAAAAGGGCTTCAGAATGTCATCTGGCCCAGGGCTGAGGCGGAAGCTCTTGCTGCGTCCAGGTCCTGAAAGCAGAGAGCACCGCAGCTCCTGGCATCGCCGTGCAAAGAGTCCACAGAGGCCCCTGCAGAAGGAAGTGCCTGGAGAGCCCCTTGGGGGGGCCCACTTCTGTCTGCATTTCACCTTCTCCAGCGGGCATCACCGTGTCAGTTTGAACAATCAGAGCAGGGAGAGACGAAGGAGAGTCCCTCTGCTGGGAGAAGCAGGTCACGATTCAGCTTGGGGTTCTCACTTTTGTTTGCTGTTTCTTTTTTTGTTTTTACTGCTATTTTTTTACTTATTTATATTTTTCCCAAACAGACCAGGATACTAGGCACTACTGTGTGGCTTGCAGATTGTGGGGAGGTGGGGAGTGGAGCAGGCCTCAGCTCAGACCTACTTGGGGTCATCCTCGCCTAGCCTCATGCAAACCCTGGCCTGGGGCTCTGGGCCACACCCTGGTATCTTAGAAGTCACGGTGAAGCAGTTCAGCAGGAGTTCAGCAGGACTGCTTCCATAAGATACAGGTCACAGTGACCCTGCTGATAAGAAAGGAAGTGGTGAAGAAGCTAGCCACAACAGTTCACAGTTTACAGAGAGTTGACAGTTCACAAATGCCATGGCAATGACCGGAAGCCATCCCGTATGGTCCGAAAGAGGCAAGAACCCTCAGTCCCAGGAATTGCCCACTTCTTTCCCGGAAAACTCATGAATAACCCACCCCGTGTTTAGTACATGATCAAGAAATAATCATGAAAATAGCCAGCCAGCTGACTACGCATTAGCCTCTCTTCTATTTCTTTACGTTCTTATTAAACCTACTTTCACGTTACTCTGTCAGCTCGCTCTTGAATTTCTTCCTGTGTGAAGGTGAGAACCCACGTGGCGTCTTAGACCAAACCCTGATTATGGGGTTCATGGTGTGACAAGAGGACCGAGGGCGTGTTCCTGCGGCTTCTTCAGGACAGGTCTTCACATTGTCACAGATTTGCTGCAGAGGCAGGAAAACCTTAAAAGAGAGGATACAAAACAGCAATGTGCGACTGAGTCATTGAACCTGTGCAAACTAACGGATAAACCAACCCTGACAACCTCCCTCAACTGCTTTCGACAGTTACTGTGCTTAATATGTTTATTGTAACGTCTTGTCATGTTTGGCTTCTGCAAACTGGACGAGTTGCCATCTTGAGGATTTGTTTAACTGCAAGGTAGCTAAACTACCATTAACTGGGAAGTTAGTCTTTTTATTTGTTTACTTTTACTGTCATATTCCCCCACAGGAAAAGAAATAAACTTAGAAATTTATTTTTATGGGTTGTTTTTATTTTTAAAAATATTTTTCTGTCTGTTTATTCATGGTCCTCTGCAGAAAAAAAAGGAAATAGTGCATTTTCTGTGAGGTGATGCTCTTAAACAGCAGGAATGAGGTAGAGTTTGGGAATTCCGGAAATCTTCTTTCTTCCGAGACCAGTGTGTGCCTGCGTCCCTGGTTGGCCAGACTGATCTGAAAGACGCCCATCTCATCCCTGAGGGAACATAATGCAGGACTGGGCTAGGGTGTGGTTTGGAGCCGCAGGTGGGGTTCAGGCCAAAGTCACATGCAAAGTGACAGCCACTCAGTAGGGCTGGGAGAGCCCGGAGCAGGTCCCGGGTGGGAGTGGTGTGCTGAAGGTGGGGCGGTGAATGGGACCAGGCCAGCTCCCTGGCTCTCAGGTTCCCAGTGAAGAGTAGCAGCCTGAGCACTGGGGAGGGTGGAGGGACTGGAGGAGGAGTCTCTGTCCCCGGACCCTCTGACACTTGTCAGGCACCTCTCTGGGCACTGGCTTCCAGAATCTGTAAAATGGTCTCAGAATTCCTGCCCAGGGGGTAGTCAGGTTAAATAATTAATGCATATGAGGTCAGGCTATGAAATGCTTCCTTCTTTCCACCCACAGGAGATCATCCTCACTGACACGGAGAGCTGAAGAAAGGGTCCATGTTGAGGACTAAGGCCCAAAGCCCTCTACCCACAGCCACATGGGAGAGCTGGAACGGGGTCCTCAGCTCCTCAGGCAACTGTAGCCCTGGACACCAGCTCGATCACGGTATCAGGAAACCCTGGGCCAGAGCCTGGATCTTGGCCTGCAGAAACTGTGGGGTAAGAAATATGTGTTGTTTTTAGCTGTCAAGTATTGTTACACAGCAGTCAATAACTAATGATGTGAATAGACAGTAAAATTTCAGACATCCTGATGTTTCTGCCAGCTCCTGACTCAACAGTGCAGACGGCCTAGCCTGCTCACCAACAGCCCAGCCTGGAATCAGCTGGTTCCTGACCTCAGTAACTGCGTGACCTGTGGAGGGATATGGTTTGGCTGAGTGTCCCCACCCACATCTCATCTCAAATCGTTATCTCCATGGGTCTGCGGAGGGTCCTGAGATCTGGTTGTTTAAAAGTGTGTGGCACTTCCCTGGGCTCTCTCTTTCTCTCTCTCTCCTGCCACGGTGTAAGATGTGCCTTCTTTCCCTTCGTTTTCCACCGTGACTGTAAGTTTCCTGAGGCCTCCCTAGTTATGCAGAACTGTGAGTTAATTAAACCTCCTATTTATAAATTACCCAGTCTCAGGCAATTCTTCACAGCAATGTGAACACGAACTAATCCATGGAGCATGGCCCACGTGGGGTGAGGGAGAGCAGGAGAGGGGTCACATCTAGGTAGCCCCGGAAACTGTCCTGCTCTTTAAGTGTGGCTGGGAAATGGTAAGACATGAGCTAGCACAGCCCTCACAGCAAGACGGAGGACAGGTGGCCATCTGGTGAGCCCCTGCCTCAGACGCAGACACTGGCAGTCTCCCAGCTGCCCTGGGGTTGAGCCTTCCAGGAAAGAGGCTCCCTCCTCAGGAGCCCCTTCCAGAGGGGCACCATTCTGGGGACCCAGAGCCTACACTGGGAGTGCAGGGGCAGTTTCTGGGAGCATCTGGCCTCATCCTGCCCTTCTCAGGGGCCAGGCTGACCTTGCATCTCAGTTCCAGAGAGGGCCAAGGCTCAGCCTCAAAGCTGGGAAAGCTCTAGCCAGGGAGGAGGTTGTTCTTCCAGGACGGAAGGTTCCCTCCTTCAGTACCACGCCCAGCCTTTGGCACCTCATGCCCTGCTCTCATCGGGGAAGCTTCTGTGCTCAGTGCTTGCAGGACCACCTCAGAGGCACCTCTGGCTCCCATAGTTCAACAACGGATGTGATGTCTGCTGCTCCAGGATGACACCCAAAAGATGTCAACTTTTCTTTTAAACCTTCAGATCATACCACGCTAGATTGTACATCAATTTTCATAGAAAACAGAGCTATTTGCCCGCACATCCTAAGTGATTCTGGGCTGGAGGATAACTTCCAATGATTCCAGAATAATGTCTTACACATGTTTCTCTACTAAGGCAATATTCAGTCTAAACTGCGTGTGAGACTCATCTGGGAGCTCTAAAATTTGTGGACGGTACAGCTCCATCCCTGGAGGACCTGATTTAATTGTCTGTCCCAGATAAAAGAGAAGATAGTGTAGTAAGCTCTATTAAATTGTTATTATGTGCCCACCTCTCACCCATCACACCTCTCAGGAGAGCCCATGGCCTGAACACTGGGTACATCTCCAGCCAAATTCTCTTGCTGAAACCCCTGAGGATGGCACTCGTGTGGCCAGATCACCAACCACAGGCCTGTAGGGAGATGTATTAATCCATTAATGACTTTGGAAGGTGTCGCCAGCTGCCTGGCTAGTGAAGGAAGATACGTTTGTTCCTCTTGATTGCAAAGCTTTTGCCTTGTGTTGTTATTACATGTATATTGTTTTCTATTATCCACACTAACTTAGTGCCATTATCAGTCTACCAAATGAACAAGTGTAAGTTTCATTAGAATCTGGGAGAACACCACTGTCTGCCCATCCCTCAATAAATCCTTTATTAAACAAAGAAGGGTGTGGTGATACCAGGGATATTTTTGTAGATGAAAAAGAAAAGAGAAAAAGAAGGAGCTGCTGGTAACGGTGGAAGGAACTGCCAAAAAGAAAGAGACGATAAGAGCTTTTGGGGTCCTTTTTCCCTTGTTTTAAAAGATGGTGAATTTTTGCAGCTGAATCCATGTGTGGTCTCGTCCTGTAGGGCATAAGAAGTCTGACAGTCTTCCTTCGTTTTGTCTGGTTTTCTATGATGTCATTAGCCACAGTTGGCAGTGTTTCTGTTGGTGTAATCCCACCTGTATGCCTCGCTTTTCTTTGAGATGGTTGTTGAAGCTTGTGTTCCACATTCATACTAGTCTCATCAGACAGTCACTTAGTCACACCTTTAGTGTCTGTTCCACATTCATACTAGTCTTCTCATCAGTCACTTGGTCGCACAGCACAGTGTCACCAATTTCCACATTCATACTAGATCTTCTCATCCAGTCTCGGTAACACCTTTGAGTGTCTGTTTCCACATTCACATACTAGTCTTCTCATCAGTCACTCAGTAGCACCTTTAGTGTCTAACCATAATACTAGTCTTCTCATCAGACAGTCACTGGTCACACCTTTAGTGTCTGTTCCACATTCATACTAGTCTTCTCATCAGACAGTCACTGGTCACACCTTTAGTGTCTGTTCCACATTCATACTAGTCTTCTCATCAGTCACTCGGTCACACCTTTAGTGTCTGTTCCACATTCATACTAGTCTTCTCATCAGTCACTCGGTAACACCTTTAGTGTCTGTTCCACATTCATACTAGTCTTCTCATCAGACAGTCACTTGGTCACACCTTTAGTGTCTGCTCCAAACATGTTTTCTCATTTATTGCCTGATAAGTAGGCTGAGAATTTTCCAAATCTTTAACTTCTAGTTTCTTTTAGCTTAACAATTTCTCCTTCAATGCATTTGTCTCTGCTTGCATTTTACTATAAGAAGTCAGAAGGAGCTGAGCTACTCCTTCAACATTTTGCTTAGAAATGTCCTCAGCTAAACATCTAATTTCATTGCTCACAAGTTCCACCTTCCACAAAACTCTAGAGCACAGACACGAGTGAGATAAGCTCTTCACCATTGTAATAAGGATCATCTTTCTTCACTGTCCAATGCCATGTTCATTTCCATCAGAGACCTCATCAGAATGGCTGCTGTTGTCCACGTCCCTACCAGCATCATGTGCACAATGACTTTAGAACTCACTAAGGAGACAGAAGATTTCTTTACAGCTCTCCTTTTTTTCTAACTGAACCTCCACCAGAATTACCTTTAAGAGTGTGTTCACAACAATTCAGGCTTTTTTTCTTTCTTTCTTTCTTTTTTTTTTTTTAGCATACATACACATCAAAACTCTTCTAGCCTATATGCATTACTCAGCTCCAAAATGCTTCCACATGCTGAAGAATTTTTAGGTATTTGTTAGAGCCAAACCCAACACCCTTGGTACCAGTTTCCTGTCTTCACATCACAGTGAGGATGACTGTGCTGGGACACAGCCAGCATCAGACACAGGGACGGAGAAGAACAAAGAGCATCTACAGGGCCCACAGCTGCTTGAGAGACCCTGGCCCCCTGAACCTGAGCTGTGAGGAAGCCACAATGGCTTTGCTGACTGTCACCCTCACCTCCTCGAATCTCCAGGAGCTCAGAGTGCCCTGCACTCTACATCACAGAGGAGCAGTGCTGGCATCTCATCTCATCAACTCTCACTTTATACTTTGGGGAGCTGAGGCCCAGAGAGGTCTAGGGACCTGCCAAGGCCACTGAGACCCTGGCAGGAGAGCTGCCCTGGGTGGGGAGCACTGTGCATCAGGACTCTTATCTGCTCCGCCCTTGTGCTTCTATCCCACCTTCACCGGAAAATTGTGCTGAGCACAAAGGCAGCTGGTTGCCTCCTTTGGAGCTGAAGACCCAAAGAAGGGTTGACTGAGCTCTACCTCAGAACTATTCAGCAAGCCCTTGTGGGAGGCCCAGGAGGCCCCAGGTTCCAATGGGGAGGCTTCAGGCTTAGGAGACAAACAGACCCGGCTTAAACCCCAGCTCTGCCTCCCACTGGCAGCATGATCTGAGATGATGGTAAGTTAGCTGCTTCTCTCAGCCTCAAATTTACCATGTGCAGAACTTGCACACAATGCCTACCTAGAGAACTGTGATGATAAACCAAATAGTCAATCAATAATTTTGTTTCATAAAGCAAATTACAAATAATTGTTTCACATAAAACCTGTAATTGCTCCCTTCTCTCGAAGGAAGACAGAGAATTCAGGGAGAAAAGTTAATTAACACTGTTAGGGCACCCAGAATCACTTAAGGCTGCAAGAGACTCAGGGCCCCGAGAGAAGGTGCCGGGCAGAAGGACCAGAGAGGGAGCTGCCCCTGAGAAGCTGGAAGAAAGGAAGGCTGTGCAGGAGGTGCTTCATCTGGGTTGGGAGAGACAGTGGAATCCTGTAGACAGGGGAGCAGAAGGCAGGTTAGAGAAACCCAGAGGACGGGGACAGTGGGTGTGTGCCCCTCCCTCCCCCGTCTCGGGCCCCTGCCCCAGCAGTGATGAGGCCGTAGGCTGGGTTCATACTCGGACCTGACATACCTGATGAGCACATGACCTTGGCGAAGTGATTTACCCTCTTCCAGCCGCCGTGTTCTCCTAACTGTGAAATATGACACATATTCATACAATTGGTGAGAGGGCTGCGAGAATGCAGGCAGAGGCCTGGATCCCTGAACACAGAGGGCACCCAGATGCACGGTGCCAGGACCCTGCCCATCTCTTCCATCAGCCTCAAGCCTCTGGCAGCACAGGCACCCTGGGAATGCTCCGTGCTTGTGTCTGGTTCACTTTCCTTACTGTACAGCTGGAGACACAGGTGCCGGAGGGTAAGATGAGGTGTATAAAGCCAGCCGGGGTGAGATTCTGTGTGCTAGGGAGAAGCCCGAGGAGGCGGCCCTGGGTCCGCAGCTCCCAGCACAGCTGTTTCTCTGCCCACAGGAGCATGAGAATGCCACCTGTGCTGGCTGCTATCAGCTGTCTGGTTCTGGGCCACCTTAGCACTCCCTCCTGACACCTGTCCTCACGCTGGGTACTCAGACAGAGGTCCAGAGGAAGCACGTTCTAAAAGTGTCCAGAGCAGAGGTGGAGGGTGGGAGCAGTGCTGTTTCTAACAGTGGCAGCACCTCTGCAAGAGGCTCTTCCTCCGTCAGGCCGACCAGTGCCTTGCCGACTGCTGATGGTGCCAGCTCTTTAATTTCTCCAGAAACAGTCCGATGTGCCTCTTTCTTTCTACTCAACAAATAGTTCTTGGGAATCTGTGCCATTAGCTTCCATTACAGATAAGAATTACCAAATGAAAACTCAATCAGCCACAACGCAAAGGGAGGCAGTGATCCACCCGGGTCAGCTCCCACGCTGCCGGCCACCGAGGGCTGAGCAATTGGCGGCTGGTGTGACAGGGAGTGGGCGAGGGCAGAAGGGCTCTGGCTGGGTGCGAGGCAGAGGTGCCGGGGCCTCTGAGGGAGCCTGGGGGATCCAGCAGGCTTTTCGTGTCTGGACCCCGGGCAGGGATACACTTCAGGCTCCAGTTTCTGACACAGACCTGGAAAAGCCCTCTGGCCTTCTGGGGTCCTGAGGACAGAGGGCCCCGTGAGAGACAGCCCCGCGGTGGCCGCAGCTGACTGCATTTTCAGCTCCCCTCCCCTTGCCACCTTTATCTTTAGCGGCGTGAAGTCTGGCTTTCCCTCCATGCACAGGGAGAGAGCTGGCAGATATTCTTGGGAAATAGTGACTTCTCATTAAGGTGCAATCTGCTTTTGTCTCAGTCCTCTCCTCCTCCCTGTGAGTTCCCTTCTTGCCCCTGAGTCTAGCAGAGTCCGCAGAGATGCCGAGCAGGAGCTTGACTACCTCACATCAGAAGGTTCTGCTAATAACATGAGTAGGTGCTGTTCTGAGTGTGTGTTTGCTTCTTCCAGTCACACAATTCTCGGAAGCATGTGCTACAATTAAGCTTATTTGATGGAGGATGAAAAGGAGCCTCTAAAGGCTGAGTGATTCCCTGATGCCACTCGCCTCGCAAACGGCCGAGCTGTGAGCAAGCCCAGGCCTGATTTCAAAGCCACAGCGCCGTGGGCCTTGTCCTGGTGTGCGAACATCCCGGGGCACAGGTTAAAACTCCAGCCGCCCCCCTTTGTGGACCCTCCTCAGGGAGCAGCACTCTGTCAGGCAATGACGCCTCCCCTGTTTCAAAGAGACTCCTGCCCCCTGGACCTGGATTAAGGGGGATTCCAGATCCCTCGCTTCCGTGAAGTTAATTACTGATGGCACATGTAGAAAGTGAAACACCGGGGCAGAGCAAGATGGCCGAATAGGAGCAGCTCCAGTCTTCAACTCCCAGCGCCAGCGACACAGAAGACCGGTGATTTCGGCATTTTCAACTGAGGTACTGGGTTCATCTCACTGGGGAGTGCCGGAAGATCGGTACTGGTCAGCTGCTGCAGCCCGACCAGCGAGAGCTGAAGCAGGGCGAGGCATCGCCTCACCTGGGAAGCGCAAGGGGGAAGGGAATCCCTTTTCCTAGCCAGGGGAACTGAGACACACAACACCTGGAGAATCGGGTAACTCCCACCCCAATACTGCGCTTTAAGCAAACAGTCACACCAGGAGATCATATCCCACACCTGGCTGGGAGGGTCCCACACCCACGGAGCCTCCCTCATTGCTAGCACAGCAGTCTGTGATCTACCGGCAAGGCAGCAGCGAGGCTGGGGGAGGGGCGCCCGCCATTGCTGAGGCTTAAGTAGGTAAACAAAGCTGCTGGGAAGCTCCAACTGGGTGGAGCTCACAGCAGCTCAAGGAAACCTGCCTGTCTCTGTAGACTCCACCTCTGGGGGCAGGGCACAGAAAACAATAACAAAGCAGCAGATACCTCTGCAGACCCAAACGACTCTGTCTGACAGCTTTGAAGAGAGCAGTGGATCTCCCAACACGGAGGTTGAGATCTGAGAAGGGACAGACTCCCTGCTCAAGCGGGTCCCTGACCCCTGAGTAGCCTAACTGGGAGACATCCCCCACTAGGGGCAGTCTGACACCCCACACCTCACAGGGAGGAGTACACCCCTGAGAGGAAGCTTCCAAAGCAAGAATCAGACAGGTACACTTGCTGTTCAGAAATATTCTATCTTCTGCAGCCTCTGCTGCTGATACCCAGGCAAACAGGGTCTGGAGTGGACCTCAAGCAATCTCCAACAGACCTACAGCTGAGGGTCCTGACTGTTAGAAGGAAAACTATCAAACAGGAAGGACACCTACACCAAAACCCCATCAGTACATCACCATCATCAAAGACCAGAGGCAGATAAAACCACAAAGATGGGGAAAAAGCAGGGCAGAAAAGCTGGAAATTCAAAAAACAAGAGCGCATCTCCCCCGGCAAAGGAGCGCAGCTCATCGCCAGCAACGGATCAAAGCTGGATGGAGAATTACTTTGACGAGATGAGAGAAGAAGGCTTCAGTCCATCAAATTTCTCAGAGCTAAAGGAGGAATTACGTACCCAGCGCAAAGAAACTAAAAATCTTGAAAAAAAAGTGGAAGAATTGATGGCTAGAGTAATTAATGCAGAGAAGGTCATAAACGAAATGAAAGAGATGAAAACCATGACACGAGAAATACATGACAAATGCACAAGCTTCAGTAACCGACTCGATCAACTGGAAGAAAGAGTATCAGCGATTGAGGATCAAATGAATGAAATGAAGCGAGAAGAGAAACCAAAAGAAAAAAGAAGAAAAAGAAATGAACAAAGCCTGCAAGAAGTATGGGATTATGTAAAAAGACCAAATCTCCGTCTGATTGGGGTGCCTGAAAGTGAGGGGGAAAATGGAACCAAGTTGGAAAACACTCTTCAGGATATCATCCAGGAGAACTTCCCCAACCTAGTAGGGCAGGCCAACATTCAAATCCAGGAAATACAGAGAACGCCACAAAGATACTCCTCGAGAAGAGCAACTCCAAGACACATAATTGCCAGATTCACCAAAGTTGAAATGAAGGAAAAAATCTTAAGGGCAGCCAGAGAGAAAGGTCGGGTTACCCACAAAGGGAAGCCCATCAGACTCACAGCAGATCTCTCGGCAGAAACTCTCCAAGCCAGAAGAGAGTGGGGGCCAATATTCAACATTCTTAAAGAAAAGAATTTTAAACCCAGAATTTCATATCCAGCCAAACTAAGTTTCATAAGTGAAGGAGAAATAAAATCCTTTACAGATAAGCAAATGCTTAGAGATTTTGTCACCACTAGGCCTGCCTTACAAGAGACCCTGAAGGAAGCACTAAACATGGAAAGGAACAACCGGTACCAGCCATCTCAAAAACATGCCAAAATGTAAAGACCATCGAGGCTAGGAAGAAACTATATCAACTAATGAGCAAAATAACCAGTTAATATCATAATGGCAGGATCAAGTTCACACATAACAATCTTAACCTTAAATGTAAATGGACTAAATGCTCCAATTAAGAGACACAGACTGGCAAACTGGATAAAGAGTCAAGACCCATCAGTCTGCTGTATTCAGGAGACCCATCTCACACGCAGAGACATACATAGGCTCAAAATAAAGGGATGGAGGAAGATTTACCAAGCAAATGGAGAACAAAAAAAAGCGGGGGTTGCAATACTAGTCTCTGATAAAACAGACTTTAAACCATCAAAAATCAAAAGAGACAAAGAAGGCCATTACATAATGGTAAAGGGATCAATTCAACAGGAAGAGCTAACTATCCTAAATATATATGCACCCAATACAGGAGCACCCAGATTCATAAAGCAAGTCCTTAGAGACTTACAAAGAGACTTAGACTCCCATACAATAATAATGGGAGACTTCAACACTCCACTGTCAACATTAGACAGATCAACGAGACAGAAAGTTAACAAGGATATCCAGGAATTGAACTCATCTCTGCAGCAAGCAGACCTAATAGACATCTATAGAACTCTCCACCCCAAATCAACAGAATATACATTCTTCTCAGCACCACATCGTACTTATTCCAAAATTGACCACGTAATTGGAAGTAAAGCACTCCTCAGCAAATGTACAAGAACAGAAATTATTACAAACTGTCTCTCAGACCACAGTGCAATCAAACTAGAACTCAGGACTAAGAAACTCAATCAAAACCGCTCAACTACATGGAAACTGAACAACCTGCTCCTGAATGACTACTGGGTACATAATGAAATGAAGGCAGAAATAAAGATGTTCTTTGAAACCAATGAGAACAAAGATACAACATACCAGAATCTCTGGGACACATTTAAAGCAGTGTGTAGAGGGAAATTTATAGCACTAAATGCCCACAAGAGAAAGCAGGAAAGATCTAAAATTGACACTCTAACATCGCAATTAAAAGAATTAGAGAAGCAAGAGCAAACACATTCGAAAGCTAGCAGAAGGCTAGAAATAACTAAGATCAGAGCAGAACTGAAGGAGATAGAGACACAAAAAACCCTCCAAAAAATCAATGAATCCAGGAGTTGGTTTTTTGAAAAGATCAACAAAATTGACAGACCACTAGCAAGACTAATAAAGAAGAAAAGAGAGAAGAATCAAATCGACGCAATTAAAAATGATAAAGGGGATATCACCACCGACCCCACAGAAATACAAACTACCATCAGAGAATACTATAAACACCTCTACGCAAATAAACTGGAAAATCTAGAAGAAATGGATAATTTCCTGGACACTTACACTCTTCCAAGACTAAACCAGGAAGAAGTTGAATCCCTGAATAGACCAATAGCAGGCTCTGAAATTGAGGCAATAATTAATAGCCTACCAACCAAAAAAAGTCCAGGACCAGATGGATTCACAGCTGAATTCTACCAGAGGTACAAGGAGGAGTTGGTACCATTCCTTCTGAAACTATTCCAATCAATAGAAAAAGAGGGAATCCTCCCTAACTCATTTTATGAGGCCAACATCATCCTGATACCAAAGCCTGGCAGAGATACAACAAAAAAAGAGAATTTTAGACCAATATCCCTGATGAACATCGATGCAAAAATCCTCAATAAAATACTGGCAAACCGGATTCAGCAACACATCAAAAAGCTTATCCACCATGATCAAGTGGGCTTCATCCCTGGGATGCAAGGCTGGTTCAACATTCGCAAATCAATAAACATAATCCAGCATATAAACAGAACCAAAGACAAGAACCACATGGTTATCTCAATAGATGCAGAAAAGGCTTTTGACAAAATTCAACAGCCCTTCATGCTAAAAACGCTCAATAAATTCGGTATTGATGGAACGTACCTCAAAATAATAAGAGCTATTTATGACAAACCCACAGCCAATATCATACTGAATGGGCAAAAACTGGAAAAATTCCCTTTGAAAACTGGCACAAGACAGGGATGCCCTCTCTCACCACTCCTATTCAACATAGTGTTGGAAGTTCTGGCTAGGGCAATTAGGCAAGAGAAAGAAATCAGGGGTATTCAGTTAGGAAAAGAAGAAGTCAAATTGTCCCTGTTTGCAGATGACATGATTGTATATTTAGAAAACCCCATTGTCTCAGCCCAAAATCTCCTTAAGCTGATAAGCAACTTCAGCAAAGTCTCAGGATACAAAATTAATGTGCAAAAATCACAAGCATTCTTATACACCAGTAACAGACAAACAGAGAGCCAAATCATGAATGAACTTCCATTCACAATTGCTTCAAAGAGAATAAAATACCTAGGAATCCAACTTACAAGGGATGTAAAGGACCTCTTCAAGGAGAACTACAAACCACTGCTCACTGAAATAAAAGAGGACACAAACAAATGGAAGAACATACCATGCTCATGGATAGGAAGAATCAATATCGTGAAAATGGCCATACTGCCCAAGGTAATTTATAGATTCAATGCCATCCCCATCAAGCTACCAATGAGTTTCTTTGCAGAATTGGAAAAAACTGCTTTAAAGTTCATATGGAACCAAAAAAGAGCCCGCATCTCCAAGACAATCCTAAGTCAAAAGAACAAAGCTGGAGGCATCACGCTACCTGACTTCAAACTATACTACAAGGCTACAGTAACCAAAACAGCATGGTACTGGTACCAAAACAGAGATATAGACCAATGGAACAGAACAGAGTCCTCAGAAATAATACCACACATCTACAGCCATCTGATCTTTGACAAACCTGAGAAAAACAAGAAATGGGGAAAGGATTCCCTATTTAATAAATGGTGCTAGGAAAATTGGCTAGCCATAAGTAGAAAGCTGAAACTGGATCCTTTCCTTACTCCTTATACGAAAATTAATTCAAGATGGATTAGAGACTTAAATGTTAGACCTAATACCATAAAAATCCTAGAGGAAAACCTAGGTAGTACCATTCAGGACATAGGCATGGGCAAAGACTTCATGTCTAAAACACCAAAAGCAACGGCAGCAAAAGCCAAAATTGACAAATGGGATCTCATTAAACTAAAGAGCTTCTGCACAGCAAAAGAAACTACCATCAGAGTGAACAGGCAACATACAGAATGGGAGAAAATTTTTGCAATCTACTCATCTGACAAAGGGCTAATATCCAGAACCTACAAAGAACTCCAACAAATTTACAAGAAAAAAACAAACAACCCCATCAAAAAGTGGGCAAAGGATATGAACAGACATTTCTCAAAAGAGGACATTCATACAGCCAACAGACATATGAAAAAATGCTCATCATCACTGGCCATCAGAGAAATGCAAATCAAAACCACAATGAGATACCATCTCACACCAGTTAGAATGGCGATCATTCAAAAGTCAGGAAACAACAGGTGCTGGAGAGGATGTGGAGAAATAGGAACACTTTTACACTGTTGGTGGGATTGTAAACTAGTTCAACCATTATGGAAAACAGTATGGCGATTCCTCAAGGATCTAGAACTAGATGTACCATATGACCCAGCCATCCCATTACTGGGTATATACCCAAAGGATTATAAATTATGCTGCTCTAAAGACACATGCACACGTATGTTTATTGCAGCACTATTCACAATAGCAAAGACTTGGAATCAACCCAAATGTCCATCAGTGACAGATTGGATTAAGAAAATGTGGCACATATACACCATGGAATACTATGCAGCCATAAAAAAGGATGAGTTTGTGTCCTTTGTAGGGACATGGATGCAGCTGGAATCCATCATTCTTAGCAAACTATCACAAGAACAGAAAACCAAACACCGCATGTTCTCACTCATAGGTGGGAACTGAACAATGAGATCACTTGGACTCGGGAAGGGGAACATCACACACCGGGGCCTATCATGGGGAGGGGGGAGGGGGAAGGGATTGCATTGGGAGTTATACCTGATGTAAATGACGAGTTGATGGGTGCAGCACACCAACAAGGCACAAGTATACATATGTAACAAACCTGCACGTTATGCACATGTACCCTACAACTTACAGTATAATAATAATAAATAAATTAAAAAAAAATAATAAAAATAAAAAATAAAAAATAAGCTGCTATGGAAAAAAAAAAAAAAAAAAAAAAGAAAGTGAAACACCGCTTTTTACAGGAAAGACTTTTCTCCACAAACAAAACAAAACAGGACAAAATGAAGACTGTAATTGTATCTGCCTTGTGCTTGGCATGCATTGCCCGTCCTAAAAAAAGACAGAAAAATGATCCGGAATTCTTTTAGATTCCCTTGCCTTACACATATTTTAATTAAGTCGTTCACCAAACAAACAATTATTAAGCATCTACTGTATGCCAGCGACCTGGCGAGGCCGAGGCACAGCGTGATTTCTTCTCCCGGATGAGAGACAGTCACTTAAGCAGCAGTGACTTCAGAGGTTCAAAGGCTGTCACAGGAATACACTGGCCTGGTACGAAACAATTTTGCCAAACTCAATTATTTGAAGCTTCCTGTGTATCTTTTAGAAAATAGACAATTGTGTTGCCTGTAAACAGATGCTGATTCCTGAATTTCTTCATAGTCCGTGTGGCTTTTTATTTTATTTTATTTTTTACTGTTTTCCCCTTGGCCTCTTGCCCTGGCAGAAGGAGCTGGAAAGGAGGAGAGATGACATTCCTGCCTCGTTCCTGATATTACAGGAAAAAGATCAGCCTCTCATCGTTCACTCGATGTTCGTGATGTTAGTTTTTTCATTATTATTAATAGATTTTATTTTTCAGAGCAGTTTTAGCTCTGTAGAAAAATTGAGTGGAAAGTAGACAACTTCCAATATGCCCCCCTCCTGTGCAGATTCCTGCTTGTGAACATCTAGAATCATGTGGTACATTTGTTATAATCGAGGAGCCAATATTGTTATGTGATTATTAATTAAAATTCATAGATTATGCTAGGATTCAAACTGTGTTGTGTATTCTGTGGATTTTGACTAATATAAATGCATAATGACCACTCACCATTAGCAGATGCTACAGAATTATTTCCCTGCCCTAAAACTCTACTGCGTTCTGCCTACTCATCCCGTTTTCCCTCCTCCTGAACCCCTGAGAATAACCGATATCCATTCTATGACCATACATTTGCCTTTTATAAAATGTCATGTAGCTGGAAAACAGTGTGCATTCTTTTCAGCTTGGATTCTTAACAATATGTTTTAAGATTGCTCCATTTAGTTTTATGACTTGATAGCTCACGTTTTTTAAATCACTGAATAATATTCCATTATCTGAATGTACCAGACATTGTTTATCCATTCACCTATTGAAAGGCATCTTGATTGCTCTCATTTTGGCAATTATGAAGCTCCTATAAACCTTATTGTAAAGGTTTTTTTAAAATAAGTTTTCATTTCATTTGGGTAAACACCAAGAAGTGTGACTCTAAGTTGATATAGTAAGAGTATGTTTCATTTTTTAAAGAACTGTCCAACTCTCTTCCAAAGTGGCTGTACCATTTTACACTCCCAACAGCAATGAGCGAGACTTCCTGTTGCTTCACAACCCCACCAGGTTTTGGCGTTGTCAGTTGTCTGGATTTTAGCCAATCTGATAGGTGTGTAGCGGTATCTCGTTGCTGTTTGAATTTACAGTTCACTAATGACATATGATGTTGAGTATCGTTTCGCGCTGATTTGCCGTCTGTATATCTGTGTTGAGGTGTCTTTTCAGATCTTTTGCTTATTCTTTAATTGGGGTGTTGGTTTTCAGTTAAATTTTAAGAGTGTATGTTTTGGACGCAAGTCCTTTATCAGACATGTCTTGCAAATATTGTATTTCACTCTGTCGCTTGTCATTACATTCACTTTTGTGGAGCAGTTTTTAAGTCTTTGATTTTGTTTGTTCAATTCTTTTCTTTTCTTTTTTTTTTGAGATGGAGTCTTGCTCTGTTGCCCAGGCTGGAGTGCAGTGGCGTGATCTCAGCTCACTGCAAGCTCCGCCTCCCAGGTTCACGCCATTCTCCTGCCTCAGCCTCCGGAGTAGCTGGGACTACAGATGCCCACCACCACGCCCGGCTAATTTTTTGTATTTTTTAGTAGAGACAGGGTTTCACCGGGTTAGCCAGAATGATCTCGATCTCCTGACCTCGTGATCTGCCTGCCTCGGCCTCCCAAAGTGCTGGGATTACAGGTGTGAGCCACCGTGCCCGGCCTGTTCAATTATTTTCTTGTTGTGAGGATGAGAGTGATGACTTCCAGCTTCTTTATCTGCCAGACCAAACCCAAAAGTCTTTAGCTCTAAGTTTCTTATAGTTATCCTTAACTAAGTTCAGGAATTTTCTGTTTTTAATGTGCTTGAGAGCATTTACCGTGACTGGATGTTTAACATTGTTGAATGTTTTTCTGAATCTATATGGTGATCATACGGGTTTTCATTTTTTTTTTAATTTAGTTTGTTAACAAGGTGAATTATATTAATTGATTATATAATTACATTAACTGATCTTCAAATGTTAAACCAAACCTTCTTTTCTGGGATAAATTCTACTTGGTTGTTATCTATAATCTCTCTCTCTCTCTTTCTATCTCTCTCTTTCATTTTTTCTTTCTCTCTCTCTCTCTCTATATGTATAATATATATATACACACATATATAATATATACACACACACATATACACACACACATATATGTAGTTTGGTTTTCTAATACTTTGTTGATAATTTTCATGTCCATGTTGGTTATTGGTTTGTAACTTTATTATCTTGTAATGTATTTTTCTGGTTATGATATTAGAATAATGCTGGGTTCATAGAATGAGTTTGGAATTACCCGGTCCTCTTTTATGTTCTGGAAGACAATGTTTGAAATCTGTATTATTTCTTCCATAAATGTTTGGTACAATTTGCCAGCAAAATCATCTCAGAATGGAATTTCCTCTTTTTGGAAAATTTTTGACTACAATCTTAATTTCTTTAGTAGACAGACAAAAATTCAGGTTATCTATTTTTCAAGCACGTTTTGATAATTTGTGTGTCTTTAAGAAATTCGTTCACTTCCTATAAGATGTCTAATTTTGGGCATATTGTATACTCACGAGATCAGTAGTGAAGTCCTGTATTTCATTCTATATATTAGTGCTCTTCTTTTTTGCTTGGTCTTATTGTCTAAAGATACACCAATTTTCTTTTTGTTTTCAAGGAACCAACTTTTTATTTAATTAACTTTCTCCTTTTTTGGTTTGTTTGGGATTTTATGTATTTCTGCCCTAATGTTAATGATTTACTTCCTTCAGCTTGCTTCAAGTTTAACTTGCTCTTCTTTCCATAGATTCTTCGGGGAGCCGGGGCTCCTTGGGTGCTGGGATATGCCTTCAGTGATTCGGCTGGCAGCTTCCAGCTCGGCCATTCTTATCCTCCACATCCTGCTTGTGCAGGTCCTCGAGATCACTCAGAGGGGAGAGAATGGGGCGTTCTCAGGCCTTTCCTAGACATGCACAGAGCCTGCAAATGTACGTATTCTTCCTGATTTTCAGAAGTAAGTCTGAGGTTCCCTGTGCCTTTTCCCTTTCAAGGTGTAGGGCCTATAACCTCTTGTCAGCCTCTGTGGGTGCCACCACTTTTGCCAACTGTGGCTTTAAACGATTTTCACTAATTGTTTTTGACAAATATCTTGTTAATAAGGATATTCACATAGAGGGAACTATGAGATCAGATACAAACATAGTTGAGATTAAGCCTTTGGAGGGAGCTGCTAGAAAGATCAGGTAGTGACAATTTTCTGGGTTTGGTGATTTGAGGAAGCTTCAGATTCATTTCTCCCCCCCCAGCGATCGATAGGCTGTTGGTTTTCCCGGATATCTTAGTTATGAGGTTGACTTTCAAGGCAACTGCAGTGCTGGGGAAGGGGATGACAAAGGCCAAGTTACAGCACCACCAAGCTCACTGCTCTCGCCCAGAGTCACCCATGCTTCTTGAGCAGATAACCTTTGGATTGTGGCAAGCCTTTGGTTGATTTCAATGCTCTGAAAAGTTGATTTTTAAAAATAGTTTTTGCAGTGTTCTCATTGGTTTTTGGAGGATTAGACTCTCAGAGATCCTTACTTCAACATTCCAGAAATGTTTTCTATCTGTGACACTTTAAACAGAATTATACCATTTTTGGCTTTGAACTTTGCATGAATTTTGCAAAAAAAAAAAAAAAAAAAATTCTGCTTTAGCACATTGGCTCCAGTTAGCATGAATGAGAGCCAAGTTTCCCTGATCAAACTGGGAAGAGGCTGAGGGTGTGGAAGGAGTGGGGGTGCCTGGACATTTGGGGAAAGCCAGCTGGTGCCAGTGGCCAGCCCTGAGTGACCGTCAGCATGGCCAGTGTGTCCTGCCACAGAGAGCTGAGCCCCTCTGTTGGCCAGCTCCTAGTTTCTGGCTCTCACACCCTTTCTCCTCCTCTCTCTCACTTTCCTGAGTTACTGATTTCCTCACAGGAATTGAAATATGAGGTCAGAGAGAGGAGCAATAATTGAACAGCCTTTAAATTTCATGCCTTCAAGTGAATCCCTCTGCCCTCATCTTAACCTCAGACAGCCTTGCAGGGGCTGCTGGATCGGTGGGTGCCTGCACCACTTATGGGCAGGGCCCGTAGACACACCCATCCCTGGTCACGGACTTCCTGGGCTGGCTGAGCTCTGGTCTCCAGGCCCCGGTGGGAACCCTTCTTGAAGTCTCATCCAAGTTCCTGCAGCTGTAGCTTGTGCCCTCAGGGAGGTGGAGAGCAACCTGCTCCAGCCATCTCAGCCTAGCCAGCTGTCACTGCCTTGAGGGATGTTTGTTTATCACACAGAGGTTGCTTCTGTGACTGGAGTTGATTGCATGTCTTGACTGCAGCTCCTGCTCCCAAGTCCTCCCCACAGCGAAGCTCTTCTTTCTTGGAACCATCAAAAGCCTGGGAAGCAAAAGCCTCTGCCCACTTCTTTCTTACCTGCACCTCCATCCAAACTCCTCCCCCAGCTCCCCAGGGGACAGACCAGTTCACTGACTCTTACAAATATATTTGAGCTATCAGAATTATCTTTATATATATTTTTCAGTCAGGAGAGTTGTAAAGGAAAGAATAATCATGCAAATCACCTTGTTAGAAAGTGCATCTTTATTTCATTGCTGCTAAATCATCAAATTTATTTTATTATGTGGCTAGGCAAGGGCTGCATCATGCCAAGCAGGCTTGCCTCACTCTGGAAGGGTCCGGTCCTGCTTTGTCTAACAATTCTGAGTGTGCTGGATGAGCAAGCCCCAGGAGTGACAGGTGTCAGGATTGTGGAGCAGGTCTGCAGGGTGCAAGCGACCACAATTCCACCTCTGAAGGAAGGTTTCCATGGCAATGGAAGGCAGGTAACTCTTTTATGGAGTTTGAGTTCATTCCCAGCAAGGAAGATGAATTCTAGGTATTATTTTTGTTTTATTTTTTTCTGCTTTTAGGATGATAGGAAGCAGTCTTCAGCCTGAGACCCATCCCTAGGTAAGTAGCTGAATTGGGGTTTTGTCCTGGTTAAACTTTAAGAACCAGCTGGTCTTAATTTCTCCTTACCGTTAGAGCACTGTTGTTTGTTTCGGTCTATCCTCAGCAGATTTAACCAACACTACCTGACTTGGTCAAATCCAAGCGAGAATTCCAAATTACGGTTAACAAAGCCTCTCTAATTTGGCCAAAATTCCTCGCAGCTGCCAAAGAGATAAACAAAACAGAAAACAAACAAACAAAAAGCCATGTGCTTGGTTTCTGTGTTTGCTTCCTGTCTTAAGAAAAAACAAATGTTCTTTTATTTACTTTTCTTCCACTCTATACCTCCTTCCCCCTTTGCCATCTGCAGTACCAAAAAATCTAGAGAAGGCTTCTATTGACTTGAACTTCTTTAAAGAATCCAGAACAAATGCACCCCTCACCCCTTTTGCAGTGCTCTGTTTTCTTTGTGGAGTCACGGACAAATTCGTCTTAGGTCTAAAGCTCTGTTTTCCTGTACTGCATGTCCTGGCCACTTTGGTTTGCGGGTACCAGAGGTTACCTTGTACTGTGAGAGGATTTGACCTTGGCATGAGTAATGGCAGATGAGAGCTACAAAGTAGGAGTGGAAGAGGTGGGTGCGTGAGATTGTAAGGGCTGATTTTGAGAGATAAAATAAGTTATGTTTCTCTATCAGGTAATCATTAGTGTCAAAAGCACACTGATGCAAGACCAGCATATGAGGCCCTGTGTCAGAGTAACAAGGTTTTCTTAAAGTATTAACTGACTCCTTAATAAAGGTTATAAAGTTTATAAAAAGCTTATGGAAGTTATATCTTGTGGTCCATATTTAAATTTTATAGATTGTTTATAAAATTTAAAAAAACAAATTTTATTGGCTTCATGCTGTTTTTATTAGGTCTTCTTGTTTGGAAAATTAAGTGCCCTCTCCCAAAGAATAAATGTTTTTGTCTTTTGTCAAAATCCTTTAGTTATCACTTTGGTCCAATGAATGACTTATTTTACAATGACCTGTGATATCAAATGTTTTAAACCTTTGATATTTGACACACTTTCCAGAATCAACCTATAAATTATGCCTTTTTCTGACTTAATTAATCCTTTAAGATACTAGGTTCCCTAAAGTCCAAAAAATAACATAATTTGGTTTATTTGTTATAAAAATTATACAGGAAGCATTGTCAAATATGAAATGGTGTTTGGTTTTCTTTGGGCTGTATTTTTATAAATATGCTATTGGTATGTGTTCCAAAATTACGAAAAACTTCTACAATTCTTATATGACTTAATGTACATTATCGGTACTAATTATAATCATTACGTTAAATTATTGTGTGCCACAGAGGTAACACGTCTCCTTGTCAATCATGTCCTTGACTATGGCTTTCCTCAAACTTTTTGTCATCCATGGACAATTGTTGTCTTGTTTTGGTCGTATTTAGAAGTTGTTTTCATAATCAGCTGTAAAACTCTAATAGGTCCTCTTGAATACAAGCTTCTGATAACTTTGGAGATTGTGACATTGGAGTAGAAGAAAAACGCTCAGGACTCACAGAGAGCTGAAATGTTCGTGAAGATCAAGCACAACAGGACTTAACTACATGGACTGACCTCATAGAGGATTGAAGGAACCTGTCTGACTTTCTGCTTAAAGCATTGTTAACTTTTGTTTCCTTTTCTTTTTTTTAGTGAAGGAAACTTTTCTTTTAGTCTATTGACCTCTTTTAACAGTTTAGTATACTCCTATGAACAAAATTTGGAGCATTCTTGTTTCTTTCTAGCTGCAGAATTTGTGAGCATTCTTAACTTATGGCAATATAGTTATTTGCATAAGTGCCATAAGAATCTGTTTTCGTTTGTAAGAGGACACGATTGGAGAAACAAGTTGTTTTCCCGAGACTCTGACTGGAACGGTGTGCTTTCCTTTAAGGAATCCAGCTTGACTTATGGATCCAACAAAAGCCCTTTGAGAAAACTGGTTTCATATCTTGTCTGCACAGTCCTGGTACGGGGTTCCTGACGTGTGGTTAGTAAAGAATGGCACTTCTAACAGGTCCAGGAGCCCCACGTCCGTCTTGGACCTCAAGGAAAAGGATCACCCAACTCACAGGTATTTGATGCTACAAATCCATGGCTGGGCTCAGCCTTTAAACAGTCTTATCTGAGATTCCTTCTGTGGAACAAAGTTACAGCAAAGCCCACTGAAAAGCCTTTTGAAAAAATGATTATTCTTGCTGCATTGTATACGAATAATCAAGCCAAGTGTAATAAAGCAAATCAGCCTTACCATAATTTGTCTTTAGTAAAAATGGAAAACTGGAGAAAAATTATGTTTCAAAATCTATGGTACACCTGTCGTTAGATTCTAGTCTTGCTTAGTGTTTTTCTATTTTGTTTTCTCCATTTGAACCAAATTCTAATTTTTCTTTGCTACAAGTCTTCAAAATAAGGTTTTCAAGTTTGTTTTTCTTTTTTCCCCCATTTTTTCTAATTTGGAGTGACTGAAAACTAAGCTGTGCTTTTGTAAAACCCTGCAAACTGAAGCTAGACAACTTCAGAAGAAGGAAAATAACAGCAACCTATTTACATACATAAGCCACTTTCATACCTGCCTACTGATGTATGGACTTCAGAGTGACATGCGTATATTGATTTTCCTGGATTGTTCTTTTGTTTGTTGTTGATTTTCTCTCTTCTTCCTTCTATTTTCTCTTCACAGGACATGAGACTTCACAACCTGCTAAAAATGAGCTTCTGGGCTGGGTGCGGTGGCTCACGCCTGTAATCCCAGCACTTTGGGAGGCCGAGGCAGGTGGATCACCTGAGCTCAGGAGTTCAAGACCAGTCTGGCCAATGTGATGAAACCCTGTCTCTACTAAAAATACAAAAATTAGCCCGGTGTGGTTGCGGGCACCTGTAATCCCAGCTACTTGGGAGGCTGAGGCAGGAGAATTGCTTGAACCCAGGAGGTGGAGGTTGCCGTGAGCCAACCTGGGGAACAGGAGTGAAACTCCATCTCAAAAAATAAAAAATTTTAAAAATGAGCTTTTCTAATAACTTGGGACTACCCATTTAAGAATAAACCATCCTAGCCATGAGAGATCAGATGAAACTTGAGACCAGAGACTCATTTTCTTTCAAAAAAGTTTCTCCAAAAATTTTGAAAGAAAAGGAGGCAGGCCAATGTAAAAGGGAGATAAATCTTGGGGCCTGAATTCACTAAGCTAAAGGGAAAAGTCAAGCTGGAAACTGCTCAGGGCAAACCTGTCTCCCATTTTATTCAGTCATCCCTCTGCTCACTGAGATAGATGCGTATCTGGCTGCCTTATTTGGAGAGGCTTATCAGAAACTCAAAAGAATGCGACTATTTGTCTTTTATCTGCCTGTGACCTAGAAGACCCCTCCGCATTTCTAGCTGTCCCGCCTTCACCTCGAGTTTTCAGCCTTTCCAGGCTGAACCAGTGTACATCTTACACATACTGATTAACGTCTCATATCTCCCAAAAATGTATAAAATCAACCTGTGCCCCAACCACCTCAGACACATGTCATCAGGACCACCCAAGGCTGTCTCACAGGCACGCATCCTTTTAACCTTGACACAATAAACTCTCTAAATTAACTGAGTTCTGTCTCAGATTTTCAGGGTTTACAGATGTAATGTGTTGTTTTGCTACATGTTTACATTGTAGAAAGAGTAAATTAAGTTAATTAACATATCCATCACCTGACCTACTTATGCTTTTGTGGTGAGAACATTTAAAATACACTCTTTTAGCAATTTTTAAATATACAATACGTTATTATTAACCATGGTCACCATGCTGTGCCATAAATGTCTAAAATTTATACCTCCTGTCTAAGCGGAACTTTGTACCCTTTGACCAACATTTCTTCTTCTCCCATCCCCTGGCAACCACCATTCCACTCTCTGCCTGCATGACATCACTTCTTAGATTGCATAGATGTGTGAGATCATGCACATTTGTCTTTCTGTGTCTGGCTTAATGTATTTTACAAACTGTCCTCCATGCCATTATAGCCATTCTTTTTTTTTTTTTTTTTTTTTTTTTTGAGACGGAGTCTCGCGCTGTGTCACCCAGGCTGGAGTGCAGTGGCGCGTTCTCGGCTCACTGCAAGCTCCGCCTCCCAGGTTCAGGCCATTCTCCTGCCTCAGCCTCCGAGTAGCTGGGACTACAGGCGCCCGCCACCACGCCCGGCTAGTTTTTTTGTATTTTTAGTAGAGACGGGGTTTCACCGTGTTAGCCAGGATGGTCTCGATCTCCTGACCTCGTGATCCGCCCGCCTCGGCCTCCCAAAGTGCTGGGATTACAGGCTTGAGCCACCGCGCCCGGCCCATTATAGCCATTCTAACGAATGTGAAGTGATGCTGTGGTTTTAATTTGCATTCCCCTGATTATTAGCAATGTGCAGCTCTGACAAAGACTTTCACAGGCTTGAAAAGAGAAGGAATTACTGCTGTGGCTTCCTGGATTTTAATGAAATACCTCCGGGCAAGTGTCTGTGACACGTGTCGAAGTGAGCACATCTGCCTCTGCCCGTCAGCGTCTCTGTGCGATAACCTCACTCCCTGTTGCCGCTGCTTTGAGTCACAGATGCCCTTCAGGGCTCCCGCCTTCATCAAGGTCATTCGTGGAAGAATCAGCTTCAGTCTCAGTAAAATACGCCCTCTCCTCACAGGCTGGAGGGAAGCTGCCATGGTGTGGCCAGAATTTCGATGCCAGCCAGGTTGGGGTTCCTGGAGACAGAGACAACTGTCACAGGAGCCATGCAGGGCCCTCGCAGCCTGTCCTGCCAAACCTGCACACCCCGGTGACCCCACCCTCCTTTCCACAGCCTCATGAGGGCTCCCGGTGCCCGGCCCTCTCACAGATGAGCTACCCACGTCTCTGCTGCAAAGGCATCTTACAAAACTTGGGGAAAGCTTGGGGAATACAGAGTTGAACATGCCCAGAATAGGGAGCAGGGACTAAATTGCTTTCTCCATATCCTTGGAGGTGAGTGCTTTTCTTAATTGATTGCTCCTCTGGTCCTGTCTTCAAGGCAAATTTCCAGTACCTCCCTGCAAAGATATGATATAATTAGGCCGTCAGATACCATGTGTGCATTCGCACACAGGCCTTCTGGTCGTGGTGGTTTTGGATCCTGCCTAGTTCATAGACTTCAGTCTGGTCCTGGAGACCTCACCAATAACCCTCGCCCTCACTTGAAGTTGGAAGAGCAGGCAGGTGCTGAGAGCATCTTGCATACACCCAGGCTCTGAGTGCCAGCTGCAGAGCTGGGAGACTCTCCCCAGCCCCCATCTTGGAAGGAGCAGGCAGGTTCCTCCTCATAGGCCCCCACAGGCCCCTCTGGGATGAAAATACCGTCCTGATCCGAGAAGAAGCCCTGATCGCTCTTCCTGTTTGGGCACCAGCTGTGGAGAGACAACGTCAGCTAACCCCACAAAGAACTGCGGCACCTCCTGGGAGAGCAGTTGGGAGCATAAGCAGCCTCTAGATTGTACAAGAACTTCCTTGAAAAGTATGAAAATCCAGGCCCAGCGGCTCATGTCTGTGATCCCAGCACTTTGGGAGGCTGAGGCGGAGAGAGCTCTTATGCTCAGCAGTTCAAGACCAGCCTAGGCAACATGGTGAAACCCCATCTCTACAAAAAACACAAAAATTAGGTGAGTGCCTACTGCATACCTGTGGTCCCAGCTACTTGGGAGGCTGAGGTGAGGTGACCACCTGAGTCCACAAGATTCAGGCTGCAGTGAACTGAGATCTCACCACTGCACTCCTGGATGACAGAGTGAGACTCTGTCAAAAAAAAAAAAAAAAAGAAAAAAGAAAAATAAAAGTGTCAAAACAGTCGTGTTTGGGTAATTTTGCAAAATGATTGTGTCATGTGATGCTATTCCGAGTCAGTTTGGAAATAAGTCACGTTGTACCAGATTACTGCAAATCTTCCTAGCTAGAGTTTATAGTCTGTAGGGCATGACTCCGCAGATCTCTTAGAAAGGAATTTGAGCAAGAAGACAGAAAAGTCAGAGTTTACTTCTGTCCATGAAAAGAGTTGAAGTCTGAAATATTTGAAGAGATTTATTCTGAGCAAAATATGAGTTACCAATGGCCTGGCTCAGTGCCAGGACGTCCGGAGGGGCTCAGCCTGGTTTCGTACACTCGAGGGAGACACGCGGCATCAATCATCACATGTAAGATGTGCGTGGGTTCTACATGGAAACGTGGACAACCGAAAAGTCAGGGAGCGGCTTCCAGGTCACAGGCAGATTCAAAGCCTTTCCTATTGGCAGCTGGTTATTAACTAAAGACGTGGAGTCCATAGAAAGGCATGTCTGGGTTACCACAAGAAGCTGTAGAGACCAAGTTTTCTCAGGCAGATGAAGCCTCCAGGTAGCTTCAGCGAGAACAGACTGTAAATGTCTCTTACCAGACTTACAGTCTGTTCTGTCAGTCTTAAGGTCTCTGTGTTGAAGCTGATGCGGGTCAGCTGGGCGTGAATTCCAAAAAGGGAGGAGGATATAATGAGGCATGTCCAACGCCCATTTCCAACTAATTTTTCAGGTTAACTTTGGAGTGCCCTTGGCTGAAGGGAAGATCCATTAGTTGATTTAGGGGTTTATAATTTTTATTTGTTTGTATTTGGTTTACAGTTCTCAAGCTGTAAACACAGCCACCTAAGGTGGGGCTCTCTGAGTCCTTTAATAAACTATCTTGTTTTGAGACTACAGGAGGGCTGTGTGGGCAGGAAACCCAGTGGTGTGGGGGAGGAATCCCCTGTGCTTCTCCTCAGGCTCTGTGGGCTGGGGAGGGAGCAGCTGAGGATAAGTATGAATGTGACAGAGGCGTTGGAACCAGAGAGGCTCCATCTTGAATAGGGGCTGGAGAGAACTCGGCTGAGGCCCGCTGGGCTGCGCTCCCAGGAAGTCAGGCACTCCCAGTTACAAAATGGTTGCAGCTAAGGGAACAAGTTAATAATGTTTACTAGAGAGATCCGGGACTTCACAGACCCAGGAAAGGTCCTCATGTCCTGACAGCTTAAGAGCAAAAATATTCTTAGTTTTTTGTTTTGTTTTGTTTCGTTTTTTTTTGAGGCGGAGTCTCGCTCTGTCACCCAGGCTGGAGTGCAGTGGCCGGATCTCAGCTCACTGCAAGCTCCGCCCCCCGGGTTCCCGCCATTCTCCTGCCTCAGTCTCCCGAGGAGCTGGGACTACAGGCGCCGCCGCCTCGCCCGGCTAGTTTTTTGCATTTTTTAGTAGAGACGGGGTTTCACCGTGTTCGCCAGGATGGTCTCGATCTCCTGACCTCGTGATCCGCCCGTCCCGGCCTCCCAAAGTGCTGGGGTTACAGGCTTGAGCCACCGCGCCCGGCCTTTAGTTTTCAAATAAGTTTCTCATTAAAGAGAATACACAGATTCTTGTGGAAGACAGTATTTACACGAGATGAACAAAGCTTTCTCACAAACCTTGTAGTGGAGCACGTCACCCCTGCCCCGTGATTTTTGCTTTTCTATTTTATATATAAACAGGCATTGGACCTGAGGCGGACGTGTTCCTCCTCTTGCTTTTGGGAGCTCCCTGCTCTGCCTATGGAGTAGCCTTTCGTTTCTTTACTTTCTTAATAAATTTACTTTCACATCACTCTGTAGACTCACCCTGAATTCTTCCTCTCTGAGGGTCTGACTCAACTTTCCCCTCCTATCTTCCCTCAGCTAACAGGAGCTCAGTGCTTTGTAAAATTTATTTTCCTGGCACTTTCCTGACAGTGCCTGGGCTTCCTAGTTGACTGACCAGTGTCCATTCCCAGCCTCCTCTCCCCTGGTGACTTTCCACTACAAAGCCTAGGAGGTCGCCCACTCAGCCTCACAGCTCAGGCTCATCACGCGACCCAGCCCTCAGCCAGGAGACGCCAGGGAACCTTCGCCTTTTCGGTAAAGAGAAAACCCTCCTCCTTCAGCTTCTCTCTGTCTTGAACGAGGATGTAACGTCCAGGGCCGTGGAGACCATATGACAAGCGAAGCAGAGGAAGTCGTAGGAACCTCAGAGATTCTGACACTGCTGAGCCGTCACCTGACTTCTGAGTCTTCATTATGTGAAAAATGGAAAGTGCTACGTGTTGAAGTTGCTGTTGGCCAGTGGTTATCTCATCGGCCGCTGAAAGCAGCTCCACCTGATGCGTGTGCACCGCTCCTCAATCCCAGACTGTCGACACCCACTCCTGCGGCCCGGGCTGGAGACACCGGCCTCACTGCCTGCCTGCGGGTCTCTGAGTGTCTTGCCGAAGGACAAGGGCTGTTCTTGCAGAACAAGGAGAAGTCTTCCTTTTTCTGTCTGCGGAGGAGAGGGGTCCCTCGGTAGGGCTGTTTGGGACTCACTTTCAGTTCACCCGTAGGCTTCATTTTCTGTCCAGGGCGTATGTCCAGTAGGGGTCACCGGGCTCAGGGAAAGGTAAGTAGCAGCTCTCACCCGGGCTTGAAGGCCACCACTTCTGTCCTGCCGGTTCCTGCTTAGAGTTTCCTGGCAGATCACAAGGGCCCTGTGCATGTGAACCATTATCTCCCTGTGTGCACGGTTGTGAGAGCTTGTGCAGTCTTCTCTGAGGTTCTCACCCGCATTGCCTCTCAGGCTAGTTGCCAGATGAAGGAGAGTGACCACACGTCAGTCACCTTGCATGGGTCCAGGACGTGCCTGCCATGCACTGCGTGGGGCTGCATTCCTGGTCCTTTCCGACGAGACCGTTTATAAGGCCAGGCCAGACAAACTCCGGAGGCACCAAGCAGGAGGTGCTCCCTCTTCCTGAAAAAGGCTTTCCCGGTCTACCCACATCAGAAAAGACCCCAGTTGGCTAATCCAAACCCTCCACACTGATTTTTAGGGCTATTTCTCTGGCTTCTTTTCTAGCAAATGGAACGCAGCCAGTCTCCTGCACAGACAGTTGCTGATTTTGTGTGGTGTGAGAGACAGTTATTACAAGCATCTGTCAAACTTCACTCCAGACAGAATTCAGGCCGAGTCCATCCCTCCAAATGCAGGAAATGAGGCCCCTTCCCATGTCCTGAGCCACTGCATGGGCTGCCCTTGTCACCTTCTGAGACAATTACTGGCCAGTGCTCTGAACTGAGTCAACCCCAGTGATGAGCAGAGAAGCAGGAAGGACCGTGGATGCTGGAGAGACGGGGAAGGGAGATGCCGTTGGAACCCCTGCCTGGGGCCAGCCCCACACGAGCAGCACCCGGGAAGGAAGTACTCTTGGCCTCCCGAGAGACTCAGCTTAACCCCTTGTTTCTCCTTTTCAAGATAAACCTGCTCCGGGAGGCACATCCACGTCTCAGTTTGGGCCAAATTCAAACCTTGCAGAGAATGCAGCCATGTGGCCTTTTTACTTAAATCCAGACTCTAAGTTAGTTCAATCCCACCAATCCCAAGAAAAGGCATCCCCCTCTTCCTCTCACAGCCCTCCTGGTTTGGAAGCCCTTTCTGACGCAAAGCCTCAGGACTTGCTGTGGCAGTGCAGGCCAGACGTAGAGACAGTGCCTCCCTGGGAGCCGTTGAACACAGAGCATTAGGGAGGTTTGAAACATTGGCTCACTTAGAGCTCCACGGGGCTCCACGCTCCGGTTGGGAAATAAGATGCTCTTCTGCCCTCACAAATATGCATCCTGTCCCTCATTGTATTTAGTAACTTCCCTTAGTAGTCAGGGGTCAGGGCGCTGTAGAGAACCTCCAGCGTGTCTCTCTCTCTCTCTCTCTCAACATATTTAAGATTGATGATAGACGACTGACAGGTAGATAGATAAGAGATAGACAGATGGTAGAGAGATGATAGATAGATAGATAGATACACAACAGGTGGATATGTACATAGATCACAGATACATGGATAGATTTAAATATATAGATATAGAGACATACAAATAGAAATAGAAATATAGATATAGATGTGGGGGCTGGAAAGTGTGAAATCCCTTGACTCTTGCATGATTTTGAAATTATAGGAAAGAGCAAGGAGAAGAATGATCTGAGGAACTCAGTACTCCTTCCCAGCTTCATAGAAAATGGAACAGCCAGGCTGTCCTTGTGTGGGTTTAAAATTCCCTGTACACAATAGATTCCCTGGGCCTGCAGCACTTCCCTTACAAGACCTCTGTTTGAATGGGCTCTCCCTCGCATAGACTGTGAGGCCTTGATGTTACAGGGGTTGGATCGCTATGGAATATCCCAGATGCCTGTGCCATAATCAGCAGTGAGACTATGCCCCGTTGTTATGGCACACAGAACGCTCTGCAGTTCAATAAATAAAACCATAGGAATTTAATTGGATCTGAGTTTAAATCCTGGTTCTGTTTCTTACTACTTGGGTGACCTTCAGTAAATTCTTTAGCCTTTCTAGAGCCTCAGTTTTCTTTGCTCTATGATGACAGTGGAATTTCTTTAGGCTTGTTGGGAAGAGTTGATATCATATAAATAATACCTGATGAAGAGATAACAGGTAAGGAGTATTCAGTGAAGCACTATTCTCCCTACTGTCACCACTCATAACAAAGTATTTTTAATCTAAAAATACTCAAATCTAAAACTGTTCATTCCTGCTTTTATTCTCTAGAAAACAGTTCAGGCAAATGTGTTGGGCTCTCTGTCCTTGAGATTCGGTTTTGCCCACTACAGTCTGCCGTAAGCACGTCTTGTCACTGCTGGACAGGGCAGTGAAAGAAGGAGCAACTCTCCTTGTTGAAGTGCCCAAATCCTCCACACAGACCGTGACTGCAAGCCCCTCACAGGGGCATTGCGAGCAGAGCCTCTGGCACTTGCTTCTACTGAGGAAGCTCAGAGGCAAGTTTGATGTTTAATTACAGCAAGGATCTATTTCTCAGCTAAGCTGACGCGCGGCACTGCCTGTTCGTTTCCTTGGTTCTGATACTCATCATATTCATTTCCTTGTTTAGCATCAACTTTCATGTAAATGATTTTATTGTGAAAATGGAAAAAGGTAAGATATAAATAAACTTAACAAATCAAATATTCCTGATTATATACACACCATAGCCAGCCAATCCCTGGGTTACATCCCCTCTAGGTGTCATGGCATCTAATATATGAATGTATGTATACGCATGTTTGTATATATACACACAAATCTAACATATGAATATATGTATACGCATGTTTGTATATACACACACAAATCTAATATATGAATATATGTATACGCATGTTTGTATATATACACACAAATCTAACATATGAATATATGTGTACGCATGTTTGTATATATACACACAAATCTAATATATGAATATATGTATACGCATGTTTGTATATATACACACAAATCTAACATATGAATATATGTATACGCATGTTTGTATATACACACACAAATCTAATATATGAATATATGTATACGCATGTTTGTATATATACACACAAATCTAATATATGAATATATGTATACGCATGTTTGTATATATACACACAAATCTAATATATGAATATATGTATACGCATGTTTGTATATATACACACAAGCATGTGCCAGCATGATTACGACTAAGCTTTCTGTTCTGTTTTTCCTACGCCGCTGCTTAATGGAATCAGGCAAAATGCTGATTTGGATAGACACTGTCATAACCCTTTTGCAAAAAAAGAAAATGCACTCAGTAAACAGTTACAACGATATCAACAGCGCTCATAGAAATGATTTCACATCAGAATAAATATACTTAGAGAAAGGCACACACATGGTCTGAACAATAATTAGGGTTTGATCAGCAGTGGGAGGAAACACTGAAGAAAATGGGGAGATGCATCACCCCTTCCTGGGGCTCCACCTTTCTCCACTCGGGTGAGATTTCCTGCCTGAGACCAGTGCTTTCATTGCACTGGGGGAGGAGAAGAGAGAAAAGGGGTTAGCTTCAGTTCCATAAAAATCCGTGGAAAGAATCAAGAAAAAAACCGAGGGCGTGAAATCTGTGCACTCTAGCTTTGATTACATGGTGGTGGCATAGCTGGAAATAATTGATTTACATTAAAACAAGAAAAATCCTACTCAATTGCTAAAGGAAAAAAGTTAATAGTATTTATTTTTTAAAATGCACTCTTTTTTTAATCTTGTTTTCTCTTTTCTCCAATCTGAGTAAACACAGATTTTTCCCCTAGACTTAGACCTTTCTTCACTGAGGTGCTGCCTGGTTAGCCCCGCTTCTCGCTGTCCAGTGCTGAAAACGGCTGTCTTCCTGAACCGGTGTGTGAGCACGCGTGATGTGATTAGCCTCGAAAAATCAGCAAATGAGTCTCGGCTCTTGGAACCAATGTTTTCTTCTGCTTCAAAGAATCTGTTCTCTTTATAACCTATAAATAATCAAGGCAAAAATCATAAAAGTTTAGGCATCAGCATCACTTAAAATCTTCACAATCAAGGCTGTCAATGAATCACTACGCCTGCTTTAAAGACGAGAGTACCCGAGCTGGTTTTGTACTTAAATAATGCTTCCTATTAGGTCAAGCACATAAAAACGCAGAGCATCTGTCTTTCTTTTACTTCCTGTAAAGTAAGACACACAAATGGCATCATTTACCATCCGTCAGAGTGCTGGAAACCATATCTAAGAAAGATTTGCTCTGTCACGCTTTAAAGGCCTTATAGCTTCAAGAATCTCCTATTCAAATATAAATACTTCTATAAAAAGAAAAAAAATTAAGCTTTAGCCAGCATATACACATTTTCACATGCACACCCAGCCTGAGGAGGGACGGCGGCACCCAGCTGAGCTTTGAAGTATTCTTGAGTTAAGTGCTGAGATGAAGGACCTAAGCAGGGTGCCAGAATAATTAAGGTGAAGGAAGAGTCTAGAAAAACATGATTGATGAGTTCTATAGACAAATATTATCCAATTCATTTTTCTTACTTAGAACTTGAAAGTCTATTCATCTTTCACTCATTCATCCAGCCCAAATGCAAATCTATGCCTAACCTTGAGATCTGCCCAGGAAAGAATTTTTTGCTCCATTTAGCAATGCTATGGGCATAACAGTCTCCCAGAAAGCAGGAGGACGTAGTGGTGATGGAGAAGAAGGCACAGAAAAGTCTCCTCTGTGTCAGCCTCTGCCACAACCGTGTGCATGTTTCTTAGCTAATTGTCCTGTCAACTCTGCTGGGCTCTCTAAAATGGACTCTCTCCCATTTTAACACCGTATCTGGGAAATTTAGTTGCAAGTCCAACTTGCAAATTATATAATTGGCTCTAGAATTTCAACATACATTCAGCTGTAAATAAGGAGGTATTATTTTCTCAAAATGCATAACCTGGAGACAGGCAGCTGATGGTGTTATTTTAGAGCTAGCTGGTGTGAGTGAGGGCGTGATGGTCTTTCTTTGTTCTGTTGGCCTTTATTTTATGCTCATGACTTTGCCATGAGCAACATGGTACCTCCAACTCAAAATTATATCTGGAATCAAAGCAGAAGAATAAAAAAAATTTCATTAGTTTCAACTGTTTCTTCTATTTGGAAAAAAAATAAAAGTTCTAGACTCACCCCCAGTAATCACATATAATTAATTAGTCTGAAAAATGACATATCACTACCTCTACTGTCAGAAAGACTTAGGAGAATAAGTATTGAGTTTTCTAGGCCCTATAGTGAAGTAAAAAAAGTGTCTGTGATCGCCTAATTAGTGAACTAAGTATATTGACTGCCGTGGTGATAGAACAGGAGTAAAACTGGGGTCATTAAATACAAATTTGATTCTCCCCTACCTCCTTCTCCACCACACACACATACATACTTTCCACTGTACGATTACTGGCTTGTTTTCTGAATTCATATCTGCTTTTCTATAAAATATATATGTTTTCAGAGAAAGGCCATTTTCCACTCCAAGTTGCTGCTATTTTGAAAACAATCTAAGTTACCTGTTCAGGCAGAGCAACGTGTAATAGAAACTCACCATGTCAAGATTTAGGATCCCTTGTTTTTTACCCTGACTTGGTAAGAAATGAAGGTTTTTGCCTTCTCTATACTTCAGATTTAACTGTAAATATAAAGAAGCATTACCTTCTACTTCCTCACACAAGATGCATTTTGCGTGACATATTTATAAATGGATTTAAAACTCTGTGTATAAGCTCTATAGATTGGAGTGATACCAATACTATCACTGCCCACTCCTACATACAATATCTGCACATAGCTTCATGGCTTAAAATCACTTTAACATGCATAATCACATTACCGCTTCTCTTCATCCATTTATATGGTTAGTCTGGGTAGGAAAACATCTTACATTTTCACATCAGGCAACAACACCTTTCACAAAGCACACATTTTTCACAATTTCAATTGAAATCCAAATAGCTTTATACGTCTTGCTTTGTACAGCCTATCACTCATGCAACAGCCTCATTAAGAGTCTCTTAAAGTAATGACTGGCATGATGCTCCCTTCTCTCTTCCATCATCTGCCTCCCATCAGTGGACCCAAAGAGAGGAACAGGTCTGTCACCTGAGCGGCAAAGCTCCAGGGACCTGAAGATGTTGGTGAGCATTTCTGGGAGAAGTGGGCCTGGCTGAGGGATGATTTCATGGGAATGTCAGTGAACAGTTCAAAATAACTGGTTCTGAACGAGACTTACTGTTTTCCCTGGCTGTGGATGAAGAGTTTCGATATAGCAGTCAGGGCCTCCGGACAAAGTCTGCTGGTTAAAAAGCCCAGCCTGGCCTCAGCCCTCACACCAAGGCCCAGAAAACTTCCTGGGGTGAGGAGATCCACAATAAAGCTTAGAGAATAGGTTTTGAACATCTCGGAAAAACTGAGTTTCTTCAGGTTTAGGGGTGGGTCGGAAAGGATGATGGTGCTGAGGACAGAGAAGGGAAGCAAAGTGTTCATTTGCTCACATAACCATGCCCAGGCTGCTCCCTTCTGCGGTTAGAGTGCAGTGTTGGTAAAAACTGGAGACTCTGCATGCTCTGACCTCCCCCTCCTGCTGAAGTGAGGGGCCTTCTGGGTATTCTGCCATTTAGAAATGCTACTTACAAGCTTTGATTGAAATGCATGGATGAGGCTGGGCACAGTAGCTCATACTTGTGATTCTAGAACTCTGGGAAGCCGAGGCAGAAGGGTTGCTCGAGGCCAGGTGTTTAACACTAGTGTGGAAAACAGAGCAAAACCTCATCTCTACAGAAATTGTTAAAACTTAGCTGGGCATGGTGGCACACGCCTATGGCCCAGCTACTCAGGAGCCTGAGACGGGAGGATTGCTAGAGCCCAGGAGTTCAAGGCGCCAGAGAGCTGTGGTTGGGCCAGTGCATTCCAGCCCAGATAACAGAGAGAGATTTCAATAAAATAACCTAAAATACGGTGCGTAAATGGATAAACAAATCTGGTTTACTCATATAATGGAATATTATTCAGTCACAAAAAGTAATGAAGTATTTGATACATGCTACAACTTTTCACTTAGCATAATTTTCATCATGTCTTCATTATTTGAGCCTAATGTGCACAAAATTAGACCAAAAAAATCAAGTACTGTACTATTTCATTTATCTAAAATATCTAGACTAGTTAAATCCATACAGAGAACTAATTAGTGGTTGCTAGTGTCTGGGAAGAAAGAAAAAATGGAAAGTGACTATGTGAGGGTAAAGGACTTTTCAAAAGATCTAGACAGAGGTATGATTGCACAGCCTTGCAAATGTGCTAAACATCTTTGAATTTAACACTGTAAAATTGTTCTTTATGTTATATGAATTTTACCTCAGAAAACAAACGACCAACATGAGTGTAATTTACCTCAACGAGAAAACATTGTAGGGCTCTAATCCAATATATAGCCAACCTGACATCATGGGCAGCTTCTCCTGTGGATTCACGGTGTTTTCCACTGTCTTCTCTGGATCTGGCCGACGATTTGCTCTAGGAGACTTTCCACCTCAAGGCTATGAGACAGGCAGTGGGAGAAAAGCGTAATTTAATAGGTTGGTGCAAAAGTAATTGTGTCTTTGTCACTACTTTCAATGGCAAAAACCTTGCTTACCGCTGCACCAGCCCAGTACCATTTTCCCTCCAGCTCCCTCTGCCAGTCTTTAGGCCTGTGTTTGATCTCAGTGCGGCGTAAGGCCTAGAACTGAAGCCCTACATGATATGCTGCCTTGACATTTGGTGAAACCATGACAGCTTTGAGGATTCTAATGCAGTGCCTGCCCCACTCTGACTCTGTCAGTAGCGCCTCCTCGTCAAACAAGCCTCTTTATTCAGGGACTTGGCACCGTTTCTGTTTATACCTGAGAGGAGGCCTAGGCCCCTGCCAGCCTGCACAGTCACCCAGACAAGCCAGGTGGTACTTCCTGGAAACCAGGGGCACCGCACCCTCTGGAGACTGAGAAGCCCGTTGCCCACGGTCTCGGGCTGCTGTGTTTCTGAGTTACAAACGTTTGGCCCATCGCTTAAGAGCTGCCTCCTTTGGTGTAAAGAACACTGGGCTCTGCTGTATGTGGGTATCTCACCGACACCCACGTTGTGGGTGGCAGAACAAGGCCTCACCAGGAGGTGGGGTCTGCTGGTGTCTCAGTTTAGTTTTAATTTTCATTTCACATGTGACTAACGATGTTAAGCATGTTTTATTATGCTTATTTGCTGTCCATACACATCCTATGATGAAGTGTCTATTCAGTCGTTTGGATCATTTAAAAAATTGGGTTGCCTGTATTTTTGTTGTTGAGTTTTAATAGTTATTTATGTATTTTAAATACAAGTCCTTTGTCAAATATATTCTTGGAAAATATTTTATTTTTCTTCAGGTATGTCTTCTTTCTATTTTCTTAACAGTGTTTTGTAAGGACCGAAAATGTTGTTTTAATAAAGTCTGATTTTTAATTTATTTATTTTATGGACAATGTTTTGGTATTATCATTTTTAACAGCAAAAGTAACATTATTGCTTTGATTTTAACACCAAGAACAATGC